>NW_015630543.1:474845-500750 GCF_001515625.1 Sinocyclocheilus rhinocerous
ATAATATTTATTTATAACAATTACTGTATATCATTTTTTTTTCAATCAGTATTTATGACTTATTTTACAATAAAATATCTAAACATCTTTAAAACAAGTACTTGTGAAGCAGTTATCTAAGATACATTTTTATACCAAATATGCACATATTATTTCTTGTTTTAAGAATAAACCTCAAAACATTTTGTCATATTATTATTTTTTTTTTTAAAGTAACACTTTATTTCAATAGTCAGCTTTAGACATTCTACTAATTATAAGTAACTGCAACTACACTGTTAAAGATTTCAGAATGAAATGACAGTATATTCCAGGTTAATACTTGCATTAGTTCACAGTAATTTCACAGAGGGACTTCTCTTGTATCTAACTGCACTGTCAGGAATGTCTTGTAAATAAACAGCATCATACTGTGTTTCTACAGTGCATATGTGCTATGAAGGCTCCTAGCATGCAATGCAGCATGAATATATCATGCAGTAGAGTTGTTGTTTTTTTGTTTGTTTTTTATTCTTGTTGGTTTTATGTGTACCATTGAACCTGTTTATGGTTCACTTTTAGCAGTTTGTGTTGTTCATTTTGTAATGTTGGCTTATGTTTTAAGTGTTGTTTTTATTTGTTGAACGTTACCATTTTTGTGTTTTGTATGTCAAGTATTGAAGTCACATCTTTCAAATACGCATCTCAACAGTTGCTTCTCTATTGTGAAAGATCCATCCACAAACAGTTATGAATATGAAATAGGTTATTGATTAATTTTCATGCTTAAATAATGCTAAAATAAAATCTTCATGGTCATGCTAACTAACTTAAAGTCAGGCGATTAGCTTATTTCATATTCTAACTTGTCAACATTTTGACAAATGTTTTCATTTGTCACTCTTCTGACATGACAAGATTCCAAACAAATGCGATCACCATTGATCACCATTGATCAAACACTGATCACCATTATGGTGACTTCAAAACAATTACAGCAGTAAACAAACAAATTTCTCACAGTGGCACAGTTAAAGACATACATTATAATGTGAATTCACAGTAAAACAGTATTTGTAAGAAAATGACCCAGCATGCATCGATTTCACAGTAAATTTCTGACTACAGTCATTTATTGTAAAATAATACTCTTTAATCCTGTAAATTCTTTGCAGTATTTTACAGTGTACAACTAGCAGTCATTAGAGTATCAGTAGACTGTCTGCCTAATATCTGCTAACACTTTATTTTGATAGTCCATCGACACATTTTCTACTGACTATAGGTAACTTTGCAAGTACGTCAACTTATTCTACTAACTCTAACCCTAATCTAACAGTTTCCTAATACTCTAATAAGAATTAGTTGACATGTAGTTTTAAAGTTACTTATAGTTACTTTCAATGTCTAAGATGGACAGTCAAAATAAAGTGTAACCAATATATCTAGAATTAGATTAGTATACGGTGGTTAGTGATGCATGTTTTAGCGCTGAATTACTGCACTCAGTAGTGTAAAGTTAATTCACCCCGGGGTGTTTGGGAAGTGCTGCCTGTTATGCTCTTAAATTAAAACTTTAAGTAAAAGATCATCAGCCTAACCTGGTCCTAACCTCAGATTCTGCATGCTTAGAATGATTGCACAAGTGTTTGTGTGTGATTGAATATGCCTTATTTACTTTATGGCAGCATAAATCCTTGTTTATGTGAATGACACCCCATTACCTCATCTGTTCGCTCCCATTTGAGTCTGAGGGTAATATTTAGAGCTGTTAATGATCACACAGCTCGTTATTGCTGCTTGAGCTTGTTTAATGCATCCTTCTGCTTTACTTTATAGCATAACGTGCCTCTCTTTCCCTCTTCACCCATCTGTCTCTCACGCTCCTGTCTTACTGTCTGTGAATCTGTCTTTCTTCTGTAGTGAGGGGTCTTGCTCTCTGCTGTCTGTATAGGCAGCATTCCAGTGAACCTCATAAGCAGCTGATTTGCAGCTCTGTCTCAGGATAGCTGAGTGTCACATGACATTTAGGGTTCAGGTGATTGGATTAAAAAAGTCCAGAATTGAGTGCATATAAGCAAAAATGGCAGCATGCGGGTCACAAACTTTTGTCAGTTTGAATGAGTAATACTTCAAGTAAAATCTAAGAACAAACTGGTGTGACGTAATTTTGAACAAAATCAGGGCAAAACCAAGGTTTGGAGTTCGAAACAGCTTGTTTCTGGAAAAGTTTGCTCCAACCATCATTGGTCAGTGGTGATGATGCAATGGGTGGGTGTGGCTCTAGGGCTCCGCCTTTTTTGAGTGGAAATCTCTGGTCCATTTCTTCTTTTCAGTCCGTCGAGGTCAGATGCAGTAAAAACATGAACACACTGCAGAGCTGCTTTATGGTAGAACTTTGAGTTGCAATTGACATTAACATGTTGCTAAGCTAACAACATGTTTCCATAATGAGCATTAAAATTGGTTACACTTTATTTCGATAGTCCACTTTAGACATTCTACTAAGCATTACATAACACACAAATATTGGGTGAAATTGTTCATTTTTAGTTGATTTCACTTGATAATTATTGAATTAAATACATTTTTGTTTTCACCATGTTTCTTTTGACCCCATATGCCATCTTTTCACAGAGCTTGTCACAATGCATTCTGGGATTGCCTTAAGTGTGAAAGACACAAGCAATGTTGCCTTCGAGTTTGGCCAACACAGCTACCATTTGGTACAGCCGTCATGTCAGAAGAGCATCTATGAAGCCTAAAAGTGCGTCTCACTAGGCTCTGCACTCTCTTTCTCTCTCTGCCGTGTCTCTGTGTGTGAATGATCAGCTGTCGTTTGTTCACGAGAGATACAGTCATTAGGATCCTGAGAGGAAATGAATGCAGTGTTGTATCTTTAGTCATTGTGTCTAACACAAAGCAATTTACCAACAATTACAGTCAAGATAAAATATCTGTCACTTAGCGCCTCTTTAGAGATGACTGCGACTTCATTAGTGCAGGGTGTGTGAGAGGGTGTGATTTCATTACTCCCATCTGCTGTGCGGCTGTGAGTGTGTGTGTGTGTGTGTGTTTGTAACATCTCTCCTAGTGGTCTTTATATGCAGACTAGCACCAACCCTGTATGTGCTCAGAGGTTCCTCTTCATTACTTAATGGAGTTCTCAGTTATGGTTAGTTTAAGTATCAACTTTGCCTCACGTTTCACATAAAATGACTTGGGAGAAGTCTGTGTGTGTGAGCCCTGTGGTGGACTGACCATCCATCCAGGCTGAGATGCTGGGATAGCCTCCAGAATCCATGCGGCCCTTCAAGCGGTTTGGAGAATGGATGGTTGGATTTAGAAGTAACAATAAAAGAAATAATAATAATACCTTAGTGGGTAACACTTTTACCTCACACTTTTAGTCCAAGATGCCGTTTCTGTGTGGAGTTTGCATGTTCTCCTCAAAGTCAGCGTGGGTTTTCGCCCAAAGTCCAAAGACACGCAGGTTATGCTGGGCACGCCACACAATTTTAGCGTGATATTGCCGTAATTTCTGTGCACAAAATGCATAAAATCAAAGGCAAATCGGTGCTCATTCACGCAAGTGACAATCGTGTTGTAGGCCTATGTGTTATCAAAGACACGATCTGAGAGAAGCACTGATGCAGTCCTCACAGTCCTGAAGTGTGACATTTGTTTTGACTGGAAATGACATTGGCGATGACCCACAGCCAATGAGAGACCAGATACAGGGCACGGGAAAGTTTGGGGGGAAGAGTCATAATAGATCTATGGTTGTGAAACAAAGTTTATAGACAAGGGAGAGCTGTTAGCAATTCTTCCTAGTGAAAAGTTGTGTAATGTGTGAGCCCCATCGCTGACAATTTCATGTGAATTCATGCGATTTGATTAAAACAAAAAAATTATGATTTTTAGAGAAAAACTAAGCTCGAAGTTCCAACCCAAACATAACCTTCAGAGAGGCTTAAGCTGATTGTATGAAAACGGAGAAATAACATTGTACAAATTTAACAGGGCAGCCAACTCAAGTGTTTGACACTGTTCTCATGTGCTCATGCCACATGTCCCTTTTTTTACGCAGTGAAAAAGCACCCTCAAATGAAAGCAAGAGCATCCTCAGTTGAAATTGTAATAGAATATTGGTGAACAGATTTGGCAACCTCGCATTTGTGTTTGCTCTCTGGAGAGCTTCAAAAGTTTCTATTTAAAACATGTTTTGTAGCCTTGAGTAATGTAGTCAATCACAGACAAACCTGTTGATTTCCTGAACACCTCTGATTGCACATTGCATTTAAGAATTCACTGATCACTCAAAACTCTGCATGCACACGAATCCTCTCATTGTCACAAAAAAGTACACAATGTAAATAAGAGATTTGTTGTATACTGTAGAAAACTTGACTGATTATAACGAAACTAATGCTGTCAAACGATTAATCGTGATTAATCGCATCCAAAATAAAAGTTTTTGTTTACATAATATATGTATGTGTACTGTGTTTGTTTATTATGTATATATAAACACACACACATTCAGTACATATTTTGAAAATATTTACATGTATTTACATGTACATTTACATATACATTTATATGTTTATATTATTATATTTTATATTATATATAAATAAATTTAATATCTAAACATAACATATTTTTCTTAAATATATACATGCATGTGTTTGTATTTATATATACATAATAAATATACACAGTACACACTCAAATATTATGTAAACAAAAACTTTTATTTTGGATGCGATTAATCGTTTGACAGCACTAAACGAAACTTTGTGAGACTGAGATGAAATAAAGTGAGTGACAGCTTTTTAGTGATTATAAGGGTAACGCTATTTGCGTGCTTTCTAGACTATAATCCATTTGGAATTTGAATAAAAATTTTGTTTTTCGTGGCGCTAAGAGGACCAATGGCCACATATCCTGCACACACAGCAAAGTTTTGGGAGTGACAAATCACTCATCCCTCATATAAATGCCTAATTGACTTTCAAAGTTGCAGTAATTGACATAGTGATAGTGATAGTGAACCACAGGGCCAAATGGCATGTTTTCCCGTCCACTGCTGTAAAAGTACAGTAGAAATTACAGTAAAAGTAATGTTTTGTTTTCTCAGGGTATCTTTGTGCTGGGTCTGCCCTATGCCCTGCTGCAGAGTGGGTACATGGGTCTGCTGTTGCTGGTGTTAGCCGCGCTCATCTGTAGCTACACCGGAAAGATCCTGGTGTCCTGCCTGTACGAAGAGGACGAGAACAGCCTGCTGCAGACACATCTGCCCTTATATCGGGGGCAAGGTGGTGAACGCCACGCAGGTGGTGGAACTGCTGATGACGTGCATCCTATACTTGGTTGTCAGAAGTAACCTGATGTGCCACAGCATATTTTTCCTGCCTCTGACCCCGGCGGCCTGCTCCGCCATCACCTTTCTCATCCTGGTGCCCTGTATGCTGATCCGTGACCTGCGGGTGGTGTCGCGTCTGAGCCTCTCCTGCTCACTGGCTCGGTCAGTCACCACAGTGGGCCAGTAAGAGGCTGAGTGCGGTAGTGGTGGACTTCGAGGGCTTCCAGGTTGCAGTGGGGGTGATTATCTTTAGCTACACATCACAGATCTACCTGCCTACGCTGGAGGAGAGCATGACCGACAGGCTAGACTTCAACAGCATGATAGACTGGACTCACGCTCTGGCCTGCGTACTGAAGACAGTGTTCTCCGTCGTGGCCTTCCTCACTTGGGGAGAGGAAACCAAAGAGGTGCACTGATCACTCACACGACTGTAGTTGAAGGCTGCACTTATTTACCAGCTTACAACTACATACAGCAGAAAAAATGCATGTAATGTTGTGCGACATTTTGCTTGGTCCAAATTTTTTTTAGCACTAATACTAATCACAATAAGCAAGCCACTTGTTAAGTTGTGACATATCGAAAACTGTTTCCGGGCCCAAGCCTCTACTTTCAAGTGAGAATAAGCTCACTATGTACATTACAGTCTCCTGCGTACCAGACACCAATATTGCAACAATTCATAAAAGATGAATCACTGTCTGGCCAATTGAGATTTCGTTTTGGAGATAAAGGTTAGAATCATAAGTTTTCTGCAGTACTTTAGCACACAGTGAGTGTATTATTGTTATTATTAGCACCGTTTGTTGTGTACTTTTGGTATCTGATAAAGCAATTGGATCTGGAATTGGTGACCCATGATGCGATAAGGTGCATCTCTCTTTTTTTTTTTAATCCCTTAATTCGCAGGAAAAAAAAAAAGTAACACCTACTTGAGGTGGTTTTTGACTTGTGTGAAAACCAGTTAATGTGAATAATGGGAGATGGAGATGCATTTGCTAAATAAATTCTGACGTACCGAAAATGAAACACATGTAACTAATCGGCTGATGTGGTGTCTTTCCAATCGGCTGTTTCTGCTTATGGTGTCTTTGCAGTTTTTTATTTACTGTTGGTTACTAGGCTACCAATACCACCATCATCCGCTCAAACAGCTTGATGGAAACACAACTAATTTTTAACAAACTTTGAAAAGATTTGCTTCACTTTTGGATGGAAACCCAGCTAGTGGCCTTCCAGGAGCAGGATTGGAGATTCCTGCCCTACGTAGTGGATGGCGATGGGATGTTAAAGGGGTCATATGATGCGATTTCAATTTTTCCTTTCTCTTTGGAGTGTTACAAGCTCTTGGTGCATAAAGAAGATCTGTAAAGTTGCAAAGACTAAAGTCTCAAATCCAAAGAGATATTCTTTATAAAAGTAAGTAATAAAAGTCAGCCACTCCTACCTAAAACAGCTCGTTCTAACACGCCCCCACATACCTACCAGCAACACATCAGGTGCATTTGAAACGCCATTCCTTCAAAAGTAAAAAAAAAGGCAAATGTTTCCATGTAGTCAAAAATTTTTTACGTGTTCAACATTAAAATTGGCCATCTAAATTGCCGAGTGAGTGCACGTCTTGTGGGACATGACTGGAGTTTTATTACTGATGTGATTTCAAAAGTGGTTCACCTAATGAGAATTTAAGATTTGAAATTAAGAATTAAATCTGATTTATACAATTTTGTGGACTATTTTAGCTTCATCTATAGCTCAAGTTTCCTTTTTATTCAGGATGGCCCAAGATGGCTCAGTGGGTAGCACAGCAAGAAGGTCCTCAGGTTTGAGTCCTGGCTAAGCCAGGAGTCTTTTCTGTGTGGAGCTTGCATGTTCTCCCAGTGTCAGCGTGGGTTTCTTCCAGCCAGGTACTCTGGTTTCCCCCACAGTCTAAAAGCATGTAGTGGATTGGATACATTAAATTGGCCATAGGTGTGAGTGTGAATCTATCCCAGCACTGGGGATGCTTTCAATGCTGAGTTGGGTCAGGAAAGGCATCCAGTGTAAAACCAAACTTGAGACAAGTTTGCTTTGTATTAAGGGCATAGTCCACCCAGATTGAAATAAAAATCCTGACATTATTCCTATGTTCCCTAGATTTATATGACAAATGATGAACACATGACAATGGGTCCTATGTTCTCATGGTTAGGTGTAGGGTTGGTGTTAGGCTAACTTAGGAACACAGGACCCTGCCCTGTTGAAAAATCCAGCATATGCTGGTTAGGTATGTTTTGAAGCATGGCTGCTGGTTTGAACTGGTTTAAGATGGTCCTTAGCTGGTCATGAGCTGGTTTAAGCTTGTCCTGAGCAGGAGCTAGTTGCTTTGGACCAGCTTAGGACCAGCACATGACCAGCTGAGAATCAGCTTAAACCAGTTCATGACCAGCTAAGGACCAGCTTAAACCAGCTCAAACCAGCAGCCATGCTTCAAAACATACCTAACCAGCATATTCTGTTTTTTTAACAGGGTGGGAACATAAGCTGCCATCTTTCTACTGTAGAACACAAAAGGAGATATTTAGCAACATATCCAAGCTGTTTTTTCCACACCATGGCAATGCCACTCCCTGTTGAAAAAAACAGCATATGCTGGTTAGGTATGTTTTGAAGCATGGCTGCTGGTTTGAGCTGGTCCTAAGCAACTAGCTCCTGCTCAGGACCAGCTTAGGACGAGCACATGACTAGCTTAAACCAGCTCATGACCAGCAGCCATGCTTCAAAACATACCTAACAAGCATATGCTGGATTTTTCAACAGGGCTGTCATTTCTTTCTGGGTGAACTATGCATTTTTACATTTTTGCATTTGGCAGATGCTTTTAGGTAGAGATTTGACATTTTACCAGTTCTTGCGTTCCCTGGGAATCGAACCCATGACCTTGGCATAACTAGCACTCTACTGTTTGAGCTACATGAACCTTAAATATATATTTTTTATTCTTAGGTGATAACAGATAACCTGCCCACCGCTTTGCGGATGGTGGTGAACCTGTGTCTGCTGGCAAAGGCTCTCCTCTCGTACCCTTTGCCGTTCTACGCCGCGGCAGAAATACTGCAGACGGGCGTCCTGAAGCTCAACCCGTCCACAGAAGGGTCCGAGCAGTGGACTCCTGCGTGGATCCCTCCTCCTCCTCACCCTCATCATGGTGCTGTACGTGCCTCATTTATCCCTCCTCATGGGCCTCACAGGCAGCGTGACCGGGGCGGCCATGACGCTTCTGCTCCCAGCGCTCTTCCACCTGCAGCTGAAATGGACTCAGCTGGGCGTGAGCCGCAGGATTCTGGACCTGCTGATATTACTGCTGGGCTGTTTCTGCAGCATCTCCGGGGTTATATGTTCCATCAAAGGAATGATAACAGCCTTTGAAGACAAATAGATAGCAAATCATGCTCTCTGTCTGTGAGTCTGCGTTTCCATTTGCTCTGGTTGGTGGTGTTTGGTTGTTAATAAAGTTAAACGGAGCTGTGTCTGGAGGTTAATGAGCCTGCTTTGCTTCCTTCCACAAATCTGACTGTGAAATGTTATCTAGCGTCGAGTGTTGTTGTCATAATTCACCATGTTCATTGCTCAGGCACTTACCAGGCCAATCATGCATGAAAAGCACACGAGATCCTGTTCTACAGTGTGTTTATTATTCCCTCGCTGTCTCTGGATCGCAGTAAACAACTTTCGACAGTCAGTTAACTTCATGTAAAAAACAAATCATAGACATACTGCTAGCAGCTAATAGGCTAATAAATTATGAGCTTCTGAAACAGCACTTTTTCACAACTGCCTCAGTTTGTGTGTTTCTCTCTCTGCGTTGATGAGAATATCATTATGAAAATAGATTTGCTCCTGCAGGACAAACATCAAGGTCAAACAGTCAGTCGTGATCAAGAGTCTTCAAGTCTTTATCAGTAACCAGTTCTTCTGTTCTCAATGAAAACCTATTTAAGTAATGACTACATAGCTGTAGAGCTACTGGTGAATGTTACCCAGCAGCCCATGTTGCATAAGTGGCATCAGCGCATAAAGAAAGTTGATAATATACGCAGCATGAACTTTCATAACATGTATGGCCTCACATGCTCTGATTCAATATGATTTTTCAGAAACAGATACTTCTTTTCATTTACCAGAGTAACAGATTTAGGATATATAAAAGGTTGTGGGAACATTGTTTTGATATGTTTCTAAAACGTTGAAATTTGCCGTTTTCTTTATGTGATTAAAACTTTACCTAAAGGTTGCAAAAGTGTGTTTTTTAATGTTCTGCTAATTGTATTTTTACCCAAAATATTATTTTTGTTCAATGCTTATTTGTAATATTCTAGGAAAGTTAAAATGTTATTTTTCCTTGTCATGATTAGAACATTATTTACAAAATGTTCCTTAAATCTTCTACTAACTCTATTTTCACCTAGAATATAACACTATTTGAATGTTTATTTGTAATATTTTAAGAATGTTAAAAAGTCCAGTTTTCTTGTCATGATTAGAACGTTATTTAAAGGTTACAAACAGGTTTCATAGAACGTTCAAGTACAAATAACATCATATGGTTATTCTAAAAATGTTGTTCTGATAACGTTTTCTAAATGTAATGAGAACGTAGTATATCAAATATTAATAAAGTTATAAGCGTTCCATAAGCATTATATTAAGCGCATTTTGTCCTAACATTTATGCAACGTTTGTGAATGTTGTGAGAATGTTTCCTGTTGGCTGGGTATAGTCCACTGTAGTGTGAATATGTTTTACATCCCCTTTACATCTGCAGTCAAACAAAATCCACACATCTGACCCATCAAGCCAATCTATGACACTGTTGCCATAAAAATAAGTTGCTCGAGGAATCTATCACCTTTGTTCATAGTAAAATAAGGTCACACAGAGAAGGAAAAGTCACACAGCGCAAACACTCTCCAATCTCATTCACATATATGCATAGTGACTGATAAACAACCACTCGAGAACCAATGACGTTAGTCCCGCCCTAATCTCACTCCATTGGTTGAGTCAGTGTTGCTGTGTTGTGAACATTAAATAAATAAATCAATGTTTTTACCACAGCCTTACACTAAAAATATATAAAACAATTTAATATTCCTTGTTTCTCTCTTGATGCTGAACTCCAGTTAGAAAAAGGAAACTATGCCTTCAAGGAAAATGACAGGCTGTGACTACAAAAATGAAATTGGACATTTTGGAGAAGGTGTGTGATGAAATCTACAAGTAGAAATCTTATCCCAGCAGTGGAGACTTTTGTGAAGTGTCAGCGGCACTAGTCCAAAAGCACCTCGGCTTGGCAGAATAGAGATCTTTTAACAGTGCTGTGGATGGACACAAAGAATTCAAATGAAGATAGGAAACCTTATGCACACTTGACAGTCCTTGGATCCTGTCAATTGCAGTCAATTCCCTGAAAAACAAAGCTACCGATGGGTTTTCAGCGAAAAATGTGAAACGGACTGAATGTGGTGAGGCCAATCATACTGTATCCTTTCCAACTGGAGAGACAGCAGAGCATCTTCAAATGCAGCGCCTGGTACTTTTTAAGGTGGTGGGAACAAAAACAAAAGCAGGCAAAGGTGGAGCAGTCCATGAGAGACTGTGAACACCATTAAAAAACAATCATACAATTATATAAGGAGTTGTTTTCTTTTGTATTCCTAAATTTAATAGAACTTAATCTGAAATGTCTAAATGACAGTTATTATACTGCAGTGAACTGAATGGATGTTAAATGTTCTTGATTGATTTCTTTGTATGATTTATTCATTCAATTGTTGACAGTTGTATTCCAGAATGTCATGCGCCATGCGCCATGCACCTTTAAAGCCATTTCACTATTGACTGTTGTTAATACTTCCTCAAATGTCTATGAAATGCTCAAACTGAACTTATGTCAGTGAATTTGGGTCTGATGCAGTAAATATTGTTACAATGTTTGACTTTCAAATGTCTAAAAATATGATTTTATTTTTCCTCAAACAATAATTCAGTGACATTTTACACAATGAAATTACACTCATCAAAGATGAAGAAATTGCTTAATATAAAATACTAGATTTGTATTTATTTAAATATTTGTTTTTAAAAATGTGAAATCCAAACTGATCTAGTCATAATCTGCGATCATAAACACACACATACAAAATTGTAAAATTTAATTTCCAGACTGAGAAAAGTCGAAAGAAAGAAAGAAAGACATAGACATTTCTATACTGAATATTTTAGATGACCAACTAATGAACAGCAGTTTCTTCTGGAACAAAGTGTCTTTTGTTCATAAAAGGATGTTGAGAGGATCCATAAATACACACACTCAAACATAATATTAGAATCAATCAGTTCCAGCAGTGAGTCCTTGAGAACAGCTCCTGACAGCTTCATTTATGAACACTGATAATAATAACATGCAGCCATGCAAAGGTGCCTCAGAATAAAGCTCAAGCATTCTTACAGGAATACTTCAACAATATGACAATTCTGTCATTATTTACTCAGTATAGTTTTTTTTCTTCTATCAAGCACTATGCTGGGTATGTGTCCACCTCCTAAATGTTTAAATGCTGCACAAATGTATCATAAAATAAGTCCATATAACTTATATCATAATTTTCTCCTCTCCTTGTGCTTACAGTATTTTCAAATCAAAACCCTGAAACACACTGTGACTACATTGGTATAAGTCACTGATGCTAAAACAAGCCAGGCACAACATGTTATGAATATGCTCACCTCATTTTGGGGTGAAGTTGGCAAGGTCAGTGTGTTTGTGATATAAAGAGCTTTACTGATCTCACAGCATTTCTGAAAATCAGCTGCATTCATTTTGTAGATTCCAGCATCCTGTGACTCTATAGAGGACAATCAGTTTGGAGAACGGATGGATGGGTGAATAAATATATATATATATACAGTTGTGCTCATAAGTTTACATACATTGCAGAATATGCAAATATGTTAATAATTTTAACAAAATGAGAGAGCTCATGAAAATTGCATGTTATTTTTTATTTAGTACTGTCCTGAATAAGCTATTTCACATAACAGATGTTTATATATACTCCACAAGAAAAAATAATAACTGAATTTTTATACTTGACCCCGTTCAAAAGTTTACATACCCTTGAATACACAAAATCGCGTTCAAAATGGCCGCCTGCAACACAAACAGGAGGTAGTGAAGCCTGATGTGTGAAACCCATTTGACACGAAAAAAAACACTACCGCTGAAGCACTGTACCGCCAACACCAAGAGCTCCAAAGAGCGCGCTGAACTCGTTCAGTCTTCTTCTCTCAGTAGAGTAGTCAGGAGCAGAACGATGTGATCGCTCGGCTCCGAAGCGAAAAGCTGAATATGCGCTGCACCGGCTGCCTACTTATACTCACGCTGTGATCAGCAGCAGCTGGATGCAATAATCGCATGCCAATGTGCATTGGCTCGTTTAGTTTACACTCGAAGTGGATTGGTCTCTCTAAGCGAGATCCCAATTCGTCGGTCATCCGACGTGACGTCGAGAGTGACCGACTGAAAGGGAACATATGTCATATATTACATTTCCGTATAAGGCATCTCGATTCAGTGACAAATTCAGTGAGACATGCCTGTAAAAGTACAAATATAGCTAAATCTGGTGAGTTGATTTAAAAAAGGGGGGGGAAAAAATGTTTGCCAGTGGGGTAAGAAAAAACTAAATGCAAGACAAGGCTTACACGATTTCCCTTCTGTGTTTCTAATGTCTAAATGACGAAGAAAAAGCTTTGTGAAGGGTCTAACTCTGCTGTAAATGCTGTAATAATGTCGATGAGGTCAGCACATGTCGCCACTAAGGTTCTGACTGCTGTTATGTGTTCTTTCTAATTAGAATAACATTATCAGCGCAGATCCGGGCTAAAGCTGCTGGGACCGGAGCGGGTCTGTGTGAGTAGATCTCATTAAGCCAGCGCAGACTCAAACGCGCAAACAGATGTGTGCGGATTTGTGAACTTGGCACGGGCAGGCGAGCCTCTCAACGCAGCCAAATCCGCAGGCAAGAGATTCAATACGCTTTCGTTTTTCATGGCAAAACGCCCATGTCTCAAGTGCATTCACTCTATTTTCTGTCTTCCTTTTTCTCAGTCGTTTTTTCTTTCGTTCTTAGGGTCTTTGTTTTGCAACTTACCACCTCCGTGTAACTCCGGCAGCCCACGCGCGCTGCTGCCGCATTATCCGCGCGGCAATGTGACCTGCTCTGATTTGAGGAACCTTGCGCTGCAGGGGACCGAGATTAGAGAACCGTGTGAAGAGGGAGGAAATATCAGCCGCTGGTTTGAAGCGTTCATGCTTCGGCTGGGGTCGCAACATGGGCTCGAGGCGCACGGGGTCGCGGGCGCAGGAGCCCCGTGCGGTCTCGTATCTAGTGGCGCCGCAAATAATGAGATGTAATGGCCCTTCATCATGCGTAATCAATAGGGGGAATAATACGGACACGGTCAGCGAATGCACCGCAAACTCTTTGAGCGACTTGGAGGACAATTACTCAAGATCCGCTGCAGACAGGCCGTAATTGCAAATCCATTTACTGGGCGCTGAGAATAATGAGGAAACTGCGGAGGTGAAGAGTTTTTCCCTTCTCTCCGACGCAGCCGGTTAATGTCTTTAAACGAGGACAAAGCACATATGTTCAGCTAACGCAGCAGAAGCTTTATGATGAAAGTCTTGATAACATATTGGGTCCCTATACGGGAGATTATTAAAGGTGGAGCTCTGGAAAACTTCACTCAGACTTGTCTCATGAAATGTGCACTTGTAAAAACCCAAGTGCTCCTCTGAGGGCGTCTGCCTTCATTTCAGAGCAGTGCTGCCAGTCCTGGGATTTGTAGGACAGTTTGGAATACTTCTGAATCGTTCAGTGGACCAATCTTAAACTGATGTTATTCTAGGAACTAGCTTAGAGGAAGACACTCATAAGATTGATTGATTTATCAAAGCATTGCCGAATGCCAGCACAGCCAACAGTGTGTGATGTAAAATATGGATAAAATGTAGAGCAAGTGCACATAAACTGCTTTCAGCAGTCAGTAAAATCATCATACAGCATATATGCACGATTACAGCCAGAAAGATGCAAACTGTATTTCCAAAATGCTAAAATTATACATAGTGTGTCAATTTAATACACGTTAGTTGATATCAAAGCATTTGTAAGATATAAGCAAATTAAATAGTCTAGCACATTTAATAGCATTGCACATTTAAGTACAACAGTTTGATCAAGGGATATGTAATTTTGACTTGCTTTTTTTTTTTTTTGGCAATTTATATCAAAGCCATTAAAAATGAATCTTTTTTCTTTTTTTAAATATTTGAACATTTTTTATATATATTTTTTTTTGATTGTGGCCCATAATGACTAAATGGCCCATATCTGGTGACCACAACATCCAGTCTTTACAAAACTTTGTACACATGGACAACAGGACATCATGATTTTTTCATGAATTTCTGATGCTCATGGGCAGCAATTTATGAATTGTCAGCAATTTATTTGTAACTGTGAATCCTGTAATACTAAAATGTTCCACTAGATATCATTTTATGTATAATCATTATCTGTCTATGTGAATGGCTGAATATTTCCTCATTTCCTTTTTAGATGTCTCTTTTGGGTCTAGCACGTATTTTTCCAAGCTCTTTCATCGAGACTTACAATATCAGTGGAGATTCAAGATTGTTGCCTTTGCAGTAAAAACATAAAATTTGGAAATATAAAGGGCAATTGTATCACCTAGTCATCCGCACTGCTAAACTGTTAAAAAATATGAATACAAATTGATATAAATATTTATTTATAAATAAAAATAGAAAAAAATATATGTAATTTTATGCCAGGGCATTATCCATTAACTTTACAGACATTTCCATTATCCCTAAAGCACAATGCAATGAAGTACAAAATTGCACCTGTAAAAGATCAATACGGAAAATTCCTTCACATTAATACAGTACATTGTGCCTTATTTTTACAGATTTTTTTTTACAGTGTACATAGCACTTGGACCTCGATGATTGCCTGTTACTTCTATATTTTGAATAGTAATAAAACAATGTGATTTAAACACTAAATCCAGCGCTTTAGTGAATGTACAGCGCTCTCTCCCACCTTCAATACCACGACTGAGGTGCCCTTGAGCAAGGTACCGAACCCCCAACTGCTCCCTGGGTGCCGCAGCATAAATGGCTGCCCACTGCTCCGGGTGTGTTTTCACGCTGTGTGTGTGCACTTAGGATGGATTAAATGCAGAGCACTAATTCCTAGTATGGGTCACCATACTTGGCCACATGTCACGTCACTTTTACTTTCAGTAGAAACTCTAGCTCTAACAGCAGATTTCGAAACACTTAAGACAGATGTTACTGCCGTCACCTCACAGTGATTGGGTGCTGCTCAGGGTCTTTCACTGTTAAATTGCATAAAAGCTGAGCATCTTTCCACAATCCACAGTGTAAATGTGTCAACTAGTATTGGCCATGTTGTGTGTAACACATGAGGGCAAATCAAGAACCATGGCAACTGATAAACACAGACAAAGGAAACATTTGCCTTGCCCAAATACCCACACTTGCGGACTTGAGAGTGAGTGTGTGCAACAGGAAGTAAGTGAGCAAACACGCCAAAGAACAGTGCCCTTAAAGCACACTAAATCCACACTATCTCCAATACCGCACCGGAGCGCTATTCCAGGCTTAGTGTAACCCATCATGCATCATGTTTTGGAATAAATCATGAGATTTTTTCCGAGATCTCGCGAGAGGTCATGGAAACCTTTCCAATGTAAGTTAAATATTAATATAATAATTACATATTATTACACATAATTTGGTAGAAAAAACAGCACTTTTTTTGGTGCAAAAATGAGTAGTGGTGATATTTATTTTGTACAACACTTGCAACTGCAATTTAGAGGTTGATTTTAAAATGCAAAGTTTTTAAAATAAAAATAAAGTTGTGTAAATACTTGCATTTTTACAGCACTCTAAGTGTGTCCCATCAAGTAATGAAAAGTTCGACACACACTTGTGGTCATGCAATTGCCAATTGCCCCCCCAAATTGTTAGTCATGCAATCCCTGATGTCGGCCCCGCTCCAGCTTAGCCAAGCGCTAAATACCCTCAAGGTGTTTTTGCAGCATTCAGCAATGTAACCAATCACAGACATATCTGTTGATTTCTTAAACGCAATGGCCAATCAGAAACGTTTTGTCAGAATTCACTCACTTCACAAGTTTTGCACGCTTGTGAATCATCTCATGACTAAGTGAATGCAGGATTCACTCTCGAAATAGCAGTGATTGGCAATGGACTGAACATAAAATATGTTGATTTAATTCTGGAACCGGTCCTGGCCAAACCTCCACAGACAGCGCGCGTCCCGAGCGAGATCTAATTCACGGACCAAAAGCGTGTGTAAACTTTATTGAGATCGGGACATATCAACCAGTAATTTAATGTAATTTCCAGTAACAGACGGTAGAAAGTTCAGCAATGAATGGTATGTGATTTATGACAGAACTTTGTTGGATTGACTGCTTTGATGCATTGCAATATGGTAGGGCATTGTTTTGATGATTACATCCGGGAAAATTTTTTTTGTTTGTTTTTATTTATTTATTTCATTTATATATTTTTTTTGCTGGCCACACACTAGACAATTTTCAAATCTTAACCGTTTTTAAAATCATGTTTGATATTTACGATTTGAGTTCGGGGACGCTCCGTCTCAATTGTGAGCAATTAAATAATCATAATGACACCACACAATAGAGGATTTTTTGGACAAAAAAAATCGTTTGCGACAAGCCTTGAATCGGGCGACATAAGCATGACACATCCGTTCAGTGTGAATCAAAGATGTTATCCCAGCAGCAGATAGTCTCATACCATGTATAACACATTTCCATTGTCTTGTTCCGAGCTCTCTTAATTTCTTTGGTTCTGGAATGTACTGGAATGCCTTGTGATGTCCAATGAGAAAAACTATCAGAGATCCAACAGAGGGCAGTAGGCCTCAGTCGCTGCACATGCACTCCTAGTACGACCCAATTCAAAAAGCAATTATCTGAGTGTGTACTCCTGGGCCGATGAATAGACTGCTTCTAAAGTGCCATATTAACCTAGTTGAGAAGTATCGATTGGGGTCCCAGTCCAAACGAAGAGGCACAAGATAGCATTGGAAACAGAGACGGTGAGAGAGATGCATCTGTATTCCATTGGGTTCTATCCTACAGTCGTAATGAGGTCTTGAGCAGGCTGGGACTCTATTCTTCAGTGCTGTTTGTAGCGGGGATGCTTTCCACTGGGCTCTTGAACTCCAGCAAATGTCTCACTTTCCCTCTTTCACTCTAGTATCTCTCCCTGTCTCTCTCTCTAGTTTAAATAGATGCAGATGTCATCTTTCTAAAACCTTTGAAAATATTTGAGTGTTGTGAGAATATTTAAGGATTATGTTCAAATCAAAATAATGTTCCTGGTCATAACCGTTCAGTCATACAGTATTTAATAGAGTAGAGTTTCACAAGAGTCTAGGATCATAAATTAGCTGTCCCTTTAAGGGGCAATATTTTACTTCTTAACTTCTTTGATTTCTTTGACTTTTTCAATATTTCACAAAATGGCAGATTCAGCGTTATGATTTGGTCAGATCGCCTGTCAATCAAGTGTGATCAGGCTTTTTTAATGCAGCTCAAAGATGTAATGAATGCATTTACACTGCAATTACAGCTGCATAAATAATGCTATGAGTTTAATGTGTTAAAAATTAATAGTGAAACATTATTTAACATTATTTAACTCTTAAATGCATACCTCAGGTCTTTAGCGACCCGGGACATCATTCACTACCCTCTACCTCCTTCATTTTTTAAAGTTAGACATCAACTTTATTAGTATTCCTCAATCTATCCATTATAAACAATAGAACAAGAAAAAAATATATAAAAGAATGCCTGTTTTCTGATCAATTTTTTGTAAAAAGTGTATAGGGTCGCTAGAGACCCGAGGTATGTAAATGTGTAAGTGTATTTTTCCTGCGCAACTATATTTACATATCTGATGACTCAATATGTGCAATGCACCTTTATTCCTCGAGGTGGCACTGTTTGATACACAATGATGATGAGAGCAATTACTGTACGCAATGAAATATAAATGTCATTTGATGGTGGATGTGGTCAATAAGCAACCAGTGATCAAAATATTGAAGTCATTTAAAACGATTGTTTTGTGAATATGGTTGAGATCGCGAATATGAGCCTGATGCAGAATGTACTGTGGAAGTGCGCTCTGACGATGACAGCGAAGTAAAATCATCTGCTCAAATTGAACCCTTTTAAGTTTCAAAAGGTAACGAAATATGCTTTTTTTTATTCTTCTGTAATTGTTCTTAAAATATGAAGAGAGTTTTTTGTTTTTTTTTGCTATTGCTGCAGTTAGAGATCCATCAGTGTTGGATATATAGGCCTGGGTTACTAAAGACCCGGATATGTAATAATGATTGGCGAAACATTCATGCATTTAAGGGTTAAAAATTATGGTTTGCAAATATGAAACTAAAACCACCAGTAGGTGGCAGCAAAACACTGTCCTACTGAGTGAGTCATTGAATCATTCATTTAACCTATCCATTGAAAAACTGGATTAATTCAGTGATGAAACATAACTCACTGTGTGTTGCTCTGAGATGCGCAGAGGTTCTGCTGTGGCTTTGTTTGGAACTATTTTTGTTGGCAACATAGAGCAAAAACAGACAATATTGTGTCTAAAATGTAACTCGCTTAATATGAACATTTTGTTTAATTGAAACCTTATATAATTTTGCTGGTGATATAAATATAAAAAAACAACAACTCTTGCCCCCATATCTTGAGTTGTGGTGGCATTTTTGCCCCAAGCCCCCATTCATTTCGGACACTGCAAGAATTGTTCCAAACCAATAACTTTCTTTCATTGAACACACACACACCAGAATGTTCGTGATGCTGTTTTCTGGAAGAAACCAAATGCAGCATAAAAGTAGCATCACAGCAGTTCATATAATTTATGGACTGTATTTCAAGACTTTTCAGGCATGTGATAACTTAGCATGAGAATCAGAGCAAAAATGTTTTGTTTTTTGTTTTTTTTAATGAAAATTCTTATTCTCAAAAGGCACATCAAGGTCGGATATGAATGACATGTTTCATCATTGGCCCCTGTGTGTCCTTTTTAAAAGGAAGTATAGATCATATTTTTAGATGAAATAACCCTTTGTAGGTGTAGTATGGTCAATGAAAACAATAATCTTGTTCCCAATAGTATGGTGTATAGTGATAATTGCCAAATTAATCAAGTTTTACAAGAGCAGGCCAAAGAATGCAAATGAAAATGCATTTGAGAATAAGCCAGTTAACTAATAAATGTATCCAGTGTGAATCAGAATTACAATAAGAGAGAAAGCAAGCGTGAGCAGGGATGGAGCAACATTCAACATGCAGACCTCCCTTCCCGCTCCTGTCAATCAAGCGGCCCCTCTGCCCTCCCTGAACTGATGGGGGTCAAAGATGGATGTGGACAAAAAGGAAAGTCCATCTGACAGACAACAATCTCTTATCTGTGCTTCATGTGGAGGGAGGAGAGCGAAATGAAGAGTGGATGAGCACAGCGGGATCAGACAGATGACAAGGTAGTCCAATTAAAGGTGGCCCAGGATCACAGCACCACACACACACACACACACACACACACACACACACTTGTGCTCTTCCTGTTTTATAGGGCCAATTTTGCAATTAGAAATATTGGTGACAGCAGATGTCAAAGAATACGAGTGAGAGAGAGAGTAATGCAGCTGTCTGTCTACACAACACTGTGATTATCCTGTGTGTGTGGTAGATGACGGAGTGGTTATCTGCAGTGTGTTTGCTTGTGTATGATGGCATGAGTTTGCCCTTCTACATACTCATACACACATATTCAAAGATATCTAAAAAAAAAAGTCAGCATGAAATGAAAATTCACCCTATCTATTTTCTAAATGCATCTTATTGTGAACAATTTATCAATGCATGTTTAATTAATAAAAAAAATTCAGTGTATATGTATGCATGTTTGTGTGTGTGGCTTTATTGTTCTGGGGTGCATTTCCCAAAAGCATCATTAGTTAACTATGGTGGTAAGTTCCTCTATTGGTAATGACGGAACTTGTGACCATAGTTGCTTTTGGGAAACGCACCCCTCCCTAAATGACAGAAAGATTAAGACAGACAAACAACATTCAGTGCTTCCATAAGAGAGCAACAGGAATGATTCCCTCACGTGTAACCCATATAGAAATCCAGTGTTTCGTATCAAAACTGAAGAAAATGTGAGTGGTGCAAAACTCACCTCTACAATTTAAGATAAAGAGAATGGTTTCTAGTGGGTTGCAATGCGGATTTCTGACCTATCTGGGATATTTAGATCACAGTTATTTATTTATTTTTGCTGTTTTCTGTCTTCTTTATCTTCCTATTTCCTAATTATTTTCCTATTTCTATTTATCTTCCATCTATTTTGGCACTTATTTCATTTGAAATGTTGCCTTTTTTTCTTTTCTTTTCTTTTCTTTTCTTTTCTTTTCTTTTCTTGTTGTGTAGTATTTTGTTCTTTTTCTGTTGTTGTTCATATAAAAATTATTTTAAAACAATACTGAGAGAGACAAACACCACTGATAACCTCACCAGTCGAAGACTGAGCTCAATTCATGAAAATTTAAGCTGTTTATAGACAAGCGTCCAGCGGCATTATGGAGATTGGACTCATGGGGACTCACATATTCTGAGTGTATACATTATTTTAATGCATCATATTTACATATTTTCTCTTCACGTGCTGAATTTTCACATTAACGTAAATGAGAAAGCACTTTTCACTCGACTGCGAGCGGCCAATGGGGATATTATGATCAATCTCAAATCCAAAACACAATCAGAGCCGCATCCCTCCACTGAATCTCTCTCTCTTTCTATCTGTCTGGCAGTGAAAGTTATTCCAGCACATTAAACTGAATATAAACAAAGAGAGAGTATTGTGTGAGAGAAACAAAAGCCTCTGGCTCCAGCATATATACACACACACACACACACACTCCATGCCAGCCTCATCCTTCTCCTCGCGCGCCGTGAAGCGAGAGCCATCGAGTCCTGGAACAAAGGAGCTTGAGTCCGTATGGATATGATTAAAATGTGCTTACTGATTATGATTAATGCCATTGTGAAAATTAAAAGAGCGCACATATTAGCTCACAGTTCGTCAGTAAACACACACCTCAGCAATTTCTGTCTCTCACACACATCACTCTCTCCCAAATCCTCCGTTTATTGCATTTTACATACATCACATTCTAGGATCAATCCACATTTTCAAGACTGGGCACATAAAATGAGATCACTGAAAAATAAATAACTGAAAAACCCATATTGGTCAAACGCTAATCTGAGAAGTGGAGGAGACATGTGCCCATCAATGTCTACGATGTGGCTTGCTTCAGTTGATTTGCTTTGCAGTAAAATTCCTAAACATCCCAACAACTGAATCGGTTCTATTTT
The DNA here is from genome assembly GCF_001515625.1 of Sinocyclocheilus rhinocerous. Classification (NCBI taxonomy): domain Eukaryota; kingdom Metazoa; phylum Chordata; class Actinopteri; order Cypriniformes; family Cyprinidae; genus Sinocyclocheilus; species Sinocyclocheilus rhinocerous. The sequence continues at coordinate 496,831 of NW_015630543.1, forward strand.
ATAAGATATTAAGGCTTACAGAAAATATTGACTACTATTATCTACTTTACTATATTTTACCCCATAGGCAAATACATTTATCTTGTTTCAAGGATAATCTTCACTCTTTTGTTAGATTTATGCTTAAAACAATAAAGAACAATTTGGCAATGTGATAAACTAGGTGAAGTTGAAAACAAGTAGTGTTACAGGAACCAATTTTACTGTTCAAGTATCTTGCTTTAGGAGTGTTTACATATTTTACTGGCAAACAAGCCAGAAATACTGATTAAGAATTTTATTTTATGCAGTATGGTGGTTATGATGCATAAAAAAAGCAGCCAGCCTCAGTAGTGTGTGCGTGTGTGTGTGTGTGTGTGTGTGTGTGTGTGGAGCAGTAGGAGCGCTAATATTTATGTCTTCTCTGTCTCCCTCATTCACTTATGCAGCAGCCGAGGTGAAGAATGTGACATGTTAATTTCTAATGTTAAAGGCTCTTTTTTATTATCACCTTTCATGTGACAAGCTCTCATTTTGTTGCTATTCCAGTTGCTGGTGAAGATAATTACATGCTAGTTAATTGCGTAGAATTTGGATTGCAAATAGGACGGTTGGTCTTTGAAGCACAGATGAAGGCAGGTGAAGAGAATCAGAGTCACTGTGCAGGAACTTCCTCAACAAAAAGTACGATATTACTGTAGTGATGTTACAGGTAGCTAATTATTACTATAGTTATGTGCTGATGGATGGACTCTTTAAGAGTAATACCATACTCTTGTTCCATGTTAGTTTAAGTGTTCAAAGAATCCTGTAACATGGTACACATCCAACAAAAACATGGTTTTAGTAATGCATGTCTAGAGCAACATGGTAGTGTAACCTCAACTAACAGGAAATGTTCTCAGAACATTCTGGCAAGATTCTCTCAAAGTTAAAAACAAACTTTCTTCCAGCAATGGTAATAGAATATTCTTTCAAAGTTAATAACATTCTCGAAACATTAGCACAAAAACATTTATTTATTGTCCTTTTTTCTGAAACTTTTTTTATTTGGATGTTAGCATGTACAGGGTGAAAAGCAATGGTCCTAGTACTGAGCCGTGTGGTACTCCATACTGAACTTGGAAGTAACTTTTGCAAAATGATCAAATGGAACATTCCTTTAACGTTTTCTCTAACATTCACATAACCAAGAGCATTATTTTACATTTAAAAAATGGCACCTTTTAAACATTCAGAGAACATTAGAAATAATGTTTTCGGAACTTAACAGGACCATTATAAAGACATGCTTTTGTTAACTGGGATGGTGTCACATCAAAAAAAAAAAAAACATGATATCACAGTATATGTCCAAAAATAAGATAACAATACCATGGTACATATTCAAAACACTATAGTAGTATGGCACTGCAGTGCCGTACTACAGTAATTGTCAAAAAACATGGTAATACATGGTACTATGTCTGCATATCAAAAATATGGTAATACTATGATACGTCAAACACACACACACACACATACACACACACATATCTGCACCATGATGCTACTTTCAAAACAAGAATGTAATGTAGCAGTGCTAGTATAATACTATACAGTAACTACTACAAAAATGCAATGGTCTAACAGTAATACTAGTCAAAAAACAACATGGTACTACTATGGTAACTTTCAGAAACCATGGTTGTACGTGAGACATGCACAATAACCCTTTAAAATACCATATTGCATGTCCAAAATATGTAATACTATAATAATTATAATACTTATAATAACCAAAACACTGTAGTGTTGCAAATTCTTGGCACATGCCAAAAAATGGTATTAGAACTGTCAAAAACAAGGTAATACCATTGTCAACATATCAGAAATATGGCAGTGCTATGGTAAATGTCCACAAAAACCGTGTTAGTACCATGGTAGTGCATCCAAAACAAGTATATGGTACTTTTTGCTTGTTTTCTACAAGTTTTGATGAGGTTTGTGAAGACACAGCCGTGGTAAGGCCTCCAGATGACTGGCCAAGCGGGCTACGCACACGGTGCGCCTGTGTTTTGCTTGCTTTCGGTTTTATCATATTTGTCAGCTCAGCTGTGTGCAGGAATAACAAGCAGGCGAGTTTAATCTGCTGCGGGAGAGATCTGATGAAGGCAGGCAGCAATAAGAGCAGATCTCATTAACATCGCCGTGTAGCTTTATCCTAATGAAGTTATGGACACAGCCAAAGCAATTACACATGCAAATAGAATTAGCTAAAGCAAAATAGCAGGCCGATTGGATTGTGTTCTCACATTCAGAAATCTAAAGCATTCGCCAATCTTTTAATCAATAAAGGAGTTGACGCTTTGCCACATCCTATTAATGGAAATCCCATAATAATTATTAACATGGGTGCCTGTAAAACCAAGAAACATCAGATGAGATCGCCTACAGGGTGATACAAATATTGTATGTCTTATTTTTTACAGATTTAAGGGCAGTAGACTTAACTAGAACACTGTGAAAATCATGTTTTTCATCGGTTTGTCATGTAATATGTTAATTTTAGTAAAGTTTGTGGCATATATAGAATGTCAATACAAAAAATATCTTCAACCCTAATCAACAAAATACTACTACATAGTACTAGAATACATATAAGACATCTTATAATCTTACACACTTTTGGCTTTTAAGAAAATTGATCTTACATCTATTACATATATAGATTTGTATGCAAGAAGTGCCACTTATTCACAGACTTTAAGAGATGTGTATTTTTGCCTGCAGTCTAGCACTTTTAACTTAGTGAAACTGAACTGATCCAAAAGAGTTTAAATGGAAAATCATTGGTGTTTTAATAGAGCTCAGATTTATCACAGCAGAAACGGTGGGCAGATAATTGCACAGCGGTGAAGCGCGTACCAAACCCTGCTTGATAGAAAGCACCGCCATGCTTACTGCTGATCAATCTGGCACCTTCTCATCCTCTTTATAACCTGCTGTCAGGACAAATTACAGATGTAAAATGTGCCCCAGGCAGAGCGATGTGCATTATGGACTGTCCAGACTCACGGCCCAGAGTGAAATGTTGTGAAAGTTCAAGTTTTTCTCTGTTTTACAGGCCAGCTGCAGACTTTGTGCTGTCCCTGAGGGAATCAGTTGTCTGTCAGAAGTACACAATCATGTCAAACTGCCGTCCTTGAGGAGCAGAAAGTGTATTTATTTCAGCAGATGAATTTGCAGGTTTGATGTGAGAGACTCAACAGATGCGGGTTTGGAGCGGCTGAATGAGAATCAGAAAACAGATCCACCAATACAGCCTGGATTTGAATGAAATGAGTGAATGAAATGTGTATAATTAGAGAAGGTATGTGTTTATTTTGTTGTATATTTTAGAAATGTTGAGGTCCCTAACTGCATGTCAAATAAACTATTAAAATAAGCCTTTATTTAGCAATGAGCTGTGAAGCAAACGCTCCAAATGAGGGATGAAACTGCTCTCAGCTGAACTCCACAAGCAGGACAGAGCAGGCCCTGGCACTAACAGATCTCCAGTAGGTGCTTTCACACATGCAGTCATACATTTAACATCATTTCTTTGTTTAGAGGTCATGTGTCAGCAGGGCCTAATGTCAAAATGATGCTTAAGGGATTGTAAAATCCTGGGGAAATTGTATGCTCTGTGTGAACAAATTTAAGGCCGATATACTCACAGCAAAGTTCTTTTACATTCTTCGTTTAGGGGTAAAACGTTGTTTGAAATACTTTTACAGAAGTTTAATGTTAGTGAACATCCCAGCGCCATCCATCCTGCTGGAAGTGGTGTTTAGATGTAAATATGTGCTGCATGCTTTCCTCTTAATAACAAAATAAACACATCACAACCATGACAGCAATGAGAAAACAGCAGTTAAGAAACCATCTAATCATAGTGAAGTGGATATGTTTGCAATAGC
>NW_015630543.1:502834-512452 GCF_001515625.1 Sinocyclocheilus rhinocerous
AGTGTTGCAAATTCTTGGCACATGCCAAAAAATGGTATTAGAACTGTCAAAAACAAGGTAATACCATTGTCAACATATCAGAAATATGGCAGTGCTATGGTAAATGTCCACAAAAACCGTGTTAGTACCATGGTAGTGCATCCAAAACAAGTATATGGTACTTTTTGCTTGTTTTCTACAAGTTTTGATGAGGTTTGTGAAGACACAGCCGTGGTAAGGCCTCCAGATGACTGGCCAAGCGGGCTACGCACACGGTGCGCCTGTGTTTTGCTTGCTTTCGGTTTTATCATATTTGTCAGCTCAGCTGTGTGCAGGAATAACAAGCAGGCGAGTTTAATCTGCTGCGGGAGAGATCTGATGAAGGCAGGCAGCAATAAGAGCAGATCTCATTAACATCGCCGTGTAGCTTTATCCTAATGAAGTTATGGACACAGCCAAAGCAATTACACATGCAAATAGAATTAGCTAAAGCAAAATAGCAGGCCGATTGGATTGTGTTCTCACATTCAGAAATCTAAAGCATTCGCCAATCTTTTAATCAATAAAGGAGTTGACGCTTTGCCACATCCTATTAATGGAAATCCCATAATAATTATTAACATGGGTGCCTGTAAAACCAAGAAACATCAGATGAGATCGCCTACAGGGTGATACAAATATTGTATGTCTTATTTTTTACAGATTTAAGGGCAGTAGACTTAACTAGAACACTGTGAAAATCATGTTTTTCATCGGTTTGTCATGTAATATGTTAATTTTAGTAAAGTTTGTGGCATATATAGAATGTCAATACAAAAAATATCTTCAACCCTAATCAACAAAATACTACTACATAGTACTAGAATACATATAAGACATCTTATAATCTTACACACTTTTGGCTTTTAAGAAAATTGATCTTACATCTATTACATATATAGATTTGTATGCAAGAAGTGCCACTTATTCACAGACTTTAAGAGATGTGTATTTTTGCCTGCAGTCTAGCACTTTTAACTTAGTGAAACTGAACTGATCCAAAAGAGTTTAAATGGAAAATCATTGGTGTTTTAATAGCGCTCAGATTTATCACAGCAGAAACGGCAGGCAGATAATTGCACAGCGGTGAAGCGCGTACCAAACCCTGCTTGATAGAAAGCACCGCCATGCTTACTGCTGATCAATCTGGCACCTTCTCATCCTCTTTATAACCTGCTGTCAGGACAAATTACAGATGTAAAATGTGCCCCAGGCAGAGCGATGTGCATTATGGACTGTCCAGACTCACGGCCCAGAGTGAAATGTTGTGAAAGTTCAAGTTTTTCTCTGTTTTACAGGCCAGCTGCAGACTTTGTGCTGTCCCTGAGGGAATCAGTTGTCTGTCAGAAGTACACAATCATGTCAAACTGCCGTCCTTGAGGAGCAGAAAGTGTATTTATTTCAGCAGATGAATTTGCAGGTTTGATGTGAGAGACTCAACAGATGCGGGTTTGGAGCGGCTGAATGAGAATCAGAAAACAGATCCACCAATACAGCCTGGATTTGAATGAAATGAGTGAATGAAATGTGTATAATTAGAGAAGGTATGTGTTTATTTTGTTGTATATTTTAGAAATGTTGAGGTCCCTAACTGCATGTCAAATAAACTATTAAAATAAGCCTTTATTTAGCAATGAGCTGTGAAGCAAACGCTCCAAATGAGGGATGAAACTGCTCTCAGCTGAACTCCACAAGCAGGACAGAGCAGGCCCTGGCACTAACAGATCTCCAGTAGGTGCTTTCACACATGCAGTCATACATTTAACATCATTTCTTTGTTTAGAGGTCATGTGTCAGCAGGCCCTAATGTCAAAATGATGCTTAAGGGATTGTAAAATCCTGGGGAAATTGTATGCTCTGTGTGAACAAATTTAAGGCCGATATACTCACAGCAAAGTTCTTTTACATTCTTCGTTTAGGGGTAAAACGTTGTTTGAAATACTTTTACAGAAGTTTAATGTTAGTGAACATCCCAGCGCCATCCATCCTGCTGGAAGTGGTGTTTAGATGTAAATATGTGCTGCATGCTTTCCTCTTAATAACAAAATAAACACATCACAACCATGACAGCAATGAGAAAACAGCAGTTAAGAAACCATCTAATCATAGTGAAGTGGATATGTTTGCAATAGCCTTGCAATGCAGCACTGTAACACTTTATACAATAGATTGCTTTAAAGAAAGCAGCTTCACAGTAGTAAAAAAACTGAATCAGTGTCGCTTTCAGTTAGAATTACAAATGCTACAAAAAATCACCGGCATCTGTGTGTTTCTACCCCTGGTTCACTCTCTTTGATTATCTGATCAGTGTTTAACCTCTCCGGTTAAACATCATTAATCAGCCTCCCTGAACACTGAGCTGAACGTGACTCTTCACTCGTCACAGAGATCTATGAGCAGCATACCTCCACTTCACAGCTTTAAAGTATTTTAGGGTGAAATCTTCTAGGGCGTATATATATATATATATATAGGAATTGTATATTTTACTGTAAATATGTATATATGACAGTTTTATGTCATTTATTATATAAAGTGTGTATTATAAACTGGTTAGTTGCAGTCCTGGATGTTGATTAGTCAATGCAACACTAGTCTAAAGACACAATACAGTAACAGCTACTCTGTCACGTATCATACTGTACCTAATAAGACACTTTAGTCATGACTACATTCACAATATAGCATGACTGCTCATACACTATTGCAAATCCATTCATAATAAAACACTAAATGGAAACACTTGACAATAAGGTCTAATTTGTTAACACTAGTTAATGCATGAACTAACATAAACTAACACTGAGCAGTATGTGTTTTTACAACATTTATTTGTCTTTGTTAATGTTAGTTAATAAAAATTTTCATTGATTATTCATGTTAGTTCAAAATGCATTAAGTAATGTTAACAAATACAAATCTTGATTTTAAAAATGTATTATTAAAGGTTGAAATTAAGATTAACTACGGTTATTAAATGGTTATTAAATGTTATTTAGGTTATTAATTCTAACTATTATAGTTAACTAATGGTAACAAATCGAACCTTACTGTAAAGTGTTCTACTGCAAGCTTCACTGATATGTTATCACAATCATATCAAAATCAGATCTGCTATGTAATTCGTCATGAATATGACAGCGTGAGATTTGCTGGCACTTTGAATACAATTGACAATAACACATCACTATATGCTCATTATAGGCTATTTCAATCTTTCATTCTGGAATTTCCTTTAGATCAAACAAACACAATGATAGTGATCACAGCTGTTTTTATGATTATTGCATTGCTATGAAATAATTTTGTGTACCGTAATGGTGATTTTCAAGTAAAATTCAGTGATTGAGGGGAGCAGAAGCTCTACTGGAGACTCAGACAGTGAGCTGATCTGTGCGCTATGATAAATTGAACAGTTGTTTGCTCTGTTGCAGTCGTGTGGTAATGGTTGCTCATTTCTCAAAGATTGTGTGGTTTTAGTGTCTCATGGTAATATTCAGAAGTAAGAGGCCACATTAGCTCTGAGTGAAGACAAACCCCATGTGACTGAATGAACCGGACACATGACTCCATAATGCAAAGTCCATAATCAATCAAAAACAACCAGAAGAAAATCAAGAGGCAAACATTCATGCAAAATTCAAGGCACAACAGATCAGGACAGGGTTCAGCGTTCCCTGTTGGAAGAGAAACACAACTCTGACTCCTGAAATATTATGGGACATCTTCAATCAATAAAGCTGATATCAACAAAAGCACTGGGTGAGTGTGGAGTGGGGTAAACTGTGCCAATCTGTAAATTGCTCTGTAGGCAAAGAGAAATGAGGTAAGGGTGCAAGTATGTCTGTTATGTTAAGAGGAAATCATCTTTAACATACAGCCATGAAACAAATGACTGTATTTAAATGCAACTTCATCATACACATGCAATGTGTACAAGCGCTGCTCTGAGCTCCTCAAGATCTTATGGAAGATCCTGCAAGTGGTGTGGCACGGGGCACAGTTGTAAACCAGTGGAGGCACACAGAGGGAATCTGGATACCGAAGGAGGAGAACTCAACCAAACTGGAGCAGTTAAGATCCATCTTGCTCCTCAGTGTGGAAGGGAAGATTTTCTTCAGTGTCCTAGCCCGATGGATGACAGACTTCCTCCTTCTTCCATTCCGCTCAAGCTCATTGACGTGACCCTGGATCGCCACCACGTACCTAGTAAGATAATGGACCTCAACCTGAACTACTATGGGAATCTCAAGCCTGGGACACACCACGGTTTGCTCGATTCAACATGTGTGAGAACTTTGATTGGATGCTCGGTTTTTAGCGAATGAGTCAGTGCCCGAGAATTAAAGTGAAAGTGACGAAAACGAGTAAGTAAATGAAGGTGGCAAGACAGAAGGATGTTCTAATGTTACGTGATCTTTCCCAAGCATTCCAATATGCAAATATTTTCATAACAACATGAGCCGCTTAAAATGAATAAAGTTATCAACATAACTGATATTGGAAATGGTAAGCAAGCGCTACTTTGTTTATCTCGTATATCTCGTTTCGTATATCTGCGTATATCTCGTACATCCTTGTTTCAGTATCTCCTTTTAAATGATGAATATATACAATTGATAGCTGCTGATATAGACAGCTAATTCCTCTCACACAGGTGCAGAACACACATGATAGTTTACAGTCAGCTGTAGTCTGAGCGGTGTGTTCAAGTGCAGCTTTTTTATTTAAATGCTGCAGACACAAGGCGACAACATCATCAGCTTTTGTTGCAGCTAGTTCTTTGAAGTCGGCTTGGTGTGTCCCAGCCTTAACTTAACATCAGAATTGCCTGAAGAAGGGAATCATAACTGGGTGTACCATCTCAGTTATCCTCTTAGCCCTTGCCATGAATATGGTGGTCAAAGCAGCAGAAATTGAGTGCAGAGGCCCTTGCTCCAAGTCTGGTGTCCAACAGCTCCATCAGAGCCTTTATGGATGACCTCACGGTAACCACACCTTCAGAGCCAGAAAAAATCCATATCCTTGGCTAGGATGAGTTTCAAGCCTGCCAAGTCCAGATCCATAGTGGGAAAGTGGTCGACAAATTCTGCTTCGAGTTGGGTGGGATTGTAATTTCACATTGTAAAGTCTTTGACTGCAGCCTCAGGGATGCAATGACCATTCAAGCCACCATCAGGGAGCTGGAATCTTGGCCACCACAGTTCAGAAGTTTGGCCTACCAGGTTGATTTAAAGCCTAGATATACCAACATGGCATCTTACCTTGCATCCTCTGGCTTCTGCTGGTGAATGAAGTAACCATGTCAACAGTGGAGACCATGGAAAAGACGGTCAGTAGCTACCTCCACAGGTGATTGGGACTGCCACACAGCCTGAGCAGCGCAGCACTCTGTGGCAAGAGTAACAAGCTCCAGCTCCCATTCAGCAGCCTCGACAAAGAATTCAAGATCTCTCGCATCAGAGAGACGCTACTCTGTCAGGACTCCAAGGACTCAAGGGTGGCATCGGGAGGCATCATGGTACGGACAGGCAGGAAGTGGAGAGCACAGAAAGGCCTGGAAATTGCTGAGTCCCGCCTGAGACACAGGGCTTTGGTAGGCACAGTAGCTACAGGCCAGGCAGGGTTAGGTGCCAAATCCCAACCCCACTAGGATTTACTCCATGGTAGGGACTGCCACCAGCTAGGCTGGTGCTGAAGAGGAAAAGACCTGCAGGATGGTGGGCATGTGGCAACAGGGAGCATGGATGAGGTGGAAGGCAGATATGGCAGGCAGATCCCCAGCGGATCAAGTTCTTGGGCTGAGCAATATATGATGTTTTCCTAGCCCAACAAATCTTCACACCTGGGCAAAGAATGATTCACTGGCATGTCATCTATGCCCTGGTTGGGGTTCCTTTGAGGGGAGGGCTTAGTGGAGGGCCGCTACTGCTGGTAGCATGAACAGGTGCTGAAGTCTGTTGCAGAGGCCATCTCTAGAGCCAACAACAAGCACGGCTTCCACCGGAGAAACATCACCTTTGTCAGGGTGGGGAAGCAGCCACATCCACAGCCCAAGCTGGCAGCTGGATCTGCTTCAGACAGGGAGCTTCAAGTAGATATTGGAAGGTAGCTTAAGTTCCTAGTCCACATCGTGTCAACTGCGTTGAGGCCAGACATGGTGCTAACATCAGCCACTTGGAAGCAGGTGCTCCTGATAGAGCTTAATGTCCTCTAAGAGGAGCATATCGAAGAGGCGAATGAACGGAAGCAATCCAAGTATCAGGAGCTGGTGGGCTCCAAACGCTGCAAACCCATTGAAGTGAGGCTTTGCTGGCCGGTCACTGTGTAAGGTCTACACAAGGGCTGGGCAAATTCGGTCCTGGAGGACCACTGTCCCACAGAGTTTAGTTCCAACCCTAGTCAAACACACCTAAACCAGCAAATCAATGTCTTCATGTCACTGAAAAGCTACAGGCAGGTGTGCCTGTTTAGGGTTGGAGCTAAACTCTGCAGAACAGTGGCCCTCCAGGACCGAAGTTGCACATCCCTGTCTACTCACTGCTTTGCATTACTGGGGATGCGAAGAGGAAAGCCACAAATGCAGAAGGGGCCTCCAGATGGTTATGGCTTAAGAGGAGTGATCCATGGGCCAGTGCTGCTAGGACACAAGCTAGGGTCTGATCATCACTGGCTGAGTCACTTGAGCAAGGGTGTATGAGGTTTAAAGACCAGAAACACCTGATGACCCCAGGAGCATCTCTGAAGGTGTGTTCCAGCACATCCTAGGATGTATCTTTGATGCATCATTACAAATGTGTAATTAAAAACATGTTTAAATACATGTCATACAAGTTTCAATTGAAATGACATTAAAGTATATTTTAGTTTATTATAAATGCTTCTGAAATTACATATAAAGATGTACTGGAGTCCTACTGGGGCAGTTATGGCCTAATGGTTAGACAGTAGGACTTATAACCCAAAGGTTGTGGTTTTGAGTCTCAGTACCAGCAGGAAATATAGGTGGGAGGAGTGAATGAACAGAGCTCTCTTCCACCCTAACTGAGGCTGCCCACTGCTGTATGCATATATGTATTCACTTCTCACTGCTGTGTGTGTGCATTTGGAGGGGTTAAATGCAGAGCACAAATTCTGGGTATGGGTTACCATACTTGGCTACACATCACATCATTTCTTAAGTGGGTCAAAATCACCTTTAATGTTCAGCTAATTGCATTTAATATAAATTTAGACTTTATAAATAAATAATATGCAATTAAGTGTCAGAAATCATTATATTAATTTTACACTTAAGTCTATTGTTTAAACGAATGCTAAAGTGTACTTCTTTTTCACAAGGGGAGACAAAGCAGGTTATTTACATGGTTTTTGATTATTTACATTGTTTAGTGATAAACTGACATTTTTGTCTAAATCAGCATGTATATTGTGAGGCCTATAATTCATTTTACTTGCTATGCATAAAATGTGCTTTTGTTTTTAGAATAAAAAAATGCTTCTCACTTTTCATGTGTATCTCTCAGTCACAAGCAGCTGTATATGATAGATATGATGAATGTGTATGACTGTCACACATGCTATAAAGATGCTGTTAAACATGAGGACACAGCAGAGTGACTATATTGACAATATAGAATGACCTCCAGAGGCTTAATGCTTTCATTAATCAGTTTCTGCATAATAAAATATTAAGGACACACAATTTTTTTTAAATGTTATTTGATGAAATGTCATTCTCTAATGTGACATGTAAGCCAAGGTGAACAGTTGATCTCTACAGGTGCTGCACAGCGATATATACACGACTGGAACACCGCATTAACCAATCAGAACTTGGATCGATCCATTCCATTATAAGAATTTAATAGAGGGGGAGGATGACCGGTCATCAGCTGGGCGAACACACAAGGAGCACTATGCAAATCTCATGAATGCTTTTATCATTGTAAACTCTATTAATTCACAATTAACCTTCATTATCCTGCTGAAACTGAAGCAGTTAATGAGGACCAGATTCAACACAACCACAGTTTATCACAAGCCATCATTCAGTGTGACCATGATTATGCTGTGATGCACAGTCAATATCATCCGGTCTAAGGTTAATATGTCATTTGCATGAAGCAGCAAATCTCTAACAGAAGCTGAGATGGGGAAAATGAAATGTGAGAAACAAAGACTGTGGGTAAGTAAGGTGCTTTTATAGTAGAAAGAGTTTTATAAAACAGCATTATGATATTTAGGCAGACTGTAAAAAATGATCGTGATTTAATGGTAAAAAACTGTGAAAATGCTACAGTAAAAACCTGTTAAATGCTTAACGGTAAGTTCCCCTACTATATACGGTGAAAAACTGTAATAGATATTTCATGTAATTTTACAGTAAAATAAAATTTTTGGAAGTGAAATAGAACGTATAATTTACAGTGAAGGAAACGTACATTGACGGTCCCAGAATTCCCTGCGTTGCATTGCATTTCAAATTTGATGTTTTTCTTAAAAATATCGATGTTTCTTCTTATCTTACCAGTTATGTTTATTAGGCTTGTATGTTACATCTAATGTTGTTAAATTAATGTTTATTGCATATTTCAGTTTCATGTTTGTCACCATGATGGTGCTTAGTGTTTGTGTGAATGACATTGTGAACCTATACAGTAGTCAACATTTGAAGTGGATCAAAAAAGTTCATCAAGGTTGTCCTAAGACAAGAACGCAGTTTGGTTTTAGTTTATATATATTTTGACCTTCTCAGCTTGTGCAAAAGCTGCTTGTGGTGAGCTTTGATTCATCATGTGACTTTCCCATCACCACCTGCTTTTGGTGGTTATCAGTGTATTACAAAGGTACAAAACAGATTTCAGATCTTCAATAGGTTGGTATATTATTATAACATTATATCAGTTAATTAAATTTAAGTTAAATTCGTAAACCCTAAAATGTTGCTACTGTATTTTTTACGGTAAAATTCTGCCAACCACAGCTGCCAGTTTTTTACTGTAAATTATATGGAATAAAAAAAATTAAAAAAAGTACTTTTCTAAAGAGCACTTACAGTTTTTTTCAATTGCTTAAGCACAATTTTGAAAACAGGGCCCGGTTTTTCAAACCCCTTCACACAATTACCAGTTCAGTACCAAATAAAAAAAATAATAAAAACCTAAACATCTCTCCGCCTAGCTGGATCTGTCCACAGGGCCTCGTCAACATCACAGGCTATATTTTCATTTGCAAGGCAACGTGGGAAGAATCTTTTGGAGTGACGAATCCACCCTTGTATGGATGCTGCTTCAATTTGATCACATGCTTCCTCCATAGCTTGAATGAGGGCCATCTGGACATAGGGCCGGAGATAACACTCCTGTGCTCAACCTAAAACACTTTTAGCATTTACACAGAGAAAGTGTAAAAATAAATTCACCAACACCACATGACACCAATTGTGCAGACTAATAAAAATATTTATTTCTTTTCATGTACTCAACTCAGTCAATACTGAACATTTCAACAAAACATTCATAACAAAACATTTTCCAGTTTTCATACAGTATTACTGAACGTACCATTGTACTGTAAGCTTACAGTAATACTGTAACA
>NW_015630543.1:512616-524127 GCF_001515625.1 Sinocyclocheilus rhinocerous
CATTTTTGTTGAAGACAGGTGAACTTACCTGTTGCCTTCTTATAGTGCTTAAACCTGATTGGTGTGTCTACAATTAAGCACCAGTGTGTGTGCACACCTGGTGGCTGTGTTTAACCAATTGGTTCATGGGTGTGTTCATTTGAAAGCCTTTGCTTTGAAAGTGCAAGGAAATGACATCATGATATACTTCTGTGTCTGATGTATACAAGTGTGTTTAGTGTTTTGCAAATCACTGTGTGTAATGTTTTGCAAAAAGTGTGAAGCTGACAATGTGCTTACAGTTGTGCAAATCTAGGCCGGTGTTTTACTCCTTGAGTGTAAGGTTTTGCTAATTGTGGGAAAGTTTTAATTTTAGTGTGTAAGCAATTGAAAAAAACTGTAAGAGATTTATGAAATAACATAAGTTAATAGAATATATTTGAGTGTGAATTGAATGTAATGTTTTGGATACTTAAATGCATGTTATTTACAATTAAATGAAAATGTATTATACTTTACATTTATAATAAAAGCAGTAGGACGTCAGTGCATCTTTATATGTAATTTCATAAGTACTTTATATCTGACATAAGTATATATTACTCATAATTACTTATACAATTTAGTAAATTCAAAGTATATGTATTATAACTGTGGTTAAAATTATTCTGAAGACTGTATCACAATGTGTATTGTAATAGATCATAATGCAATACAGGCTTCAAGTCTTGAAGTGTTACAAAGTGGGCTCTTTGAAAAGCAAATGAAGCACTCATCTGTACTTTATACAAATCTTTATTTGAACAGATGTGGAGTATGAGAGGAACAGCATGTTCGCAGCCAACATTTTCACATGAAAAATCATCATTGAAAAAATATCATTTATGACTGTTTCCATTTGATACTTCCTCAAACATATTAAATCTACGAATGTAAATAAAGACGGTCGCTGTGGCCTGCTGGGAATGACAATGAAATGGAAGAAATGTCACATTTCTGTGCTGTATTGCTGTAAATCATGCCGTTAGGTGATGGTTCAGAATGAGTTTACATGTGTTCTGTTTGCTCATTTGTGTTTGGCTTTGGCGGAAAGGCCAAATTTGCAAAACCTTTGCAAATCTCTTGGTAACAGTCTGTCTGTTTGGGTTGGTGTGTGTATTGACTTTTCTTACGGCAGAGTTTTGCATCAGAGACTTTGATTCACTGTCTAACAGTCAATACTGTAGGATGTATTTCTGGAGCAGTCGCTTAACTACAACACTTTCACACCACAATAACAAGCTAAACAAAATTGACTTCTGACTGTCTGCTGGCCTTCATACATGTTTCCTGATCTTCCTGGTGAAACCAAAGTCTCTTCACAAACGGTGTTACCAGAGTGCTGATATTTGATTTTACTGCACTGGACTTTCTCACTGTATCATTTTGCATGTCTGTGTTCACTGTGTTTTTGGCATTTATGGAGCAAAAACAAAATCAACGGCCATTCTCCATCTAAAATGTTACTTGATATTACTGTCTTGTTTATAAATGTTAGGAGCACAGTCGTGGTAATTAAGGGCATTATTTTTAACATTTATATATATATATTATTATATATGTTCATAATAAATATTCACAGTACACACACATACAGTATATTAAGTAAACAAAATATTTTATTTTGGTTTTTATTTTCAAATCAGTTTTTGTCCATCGGCACTGGGACTTTTCAGTCCACTTGCCAGGCATTTCCACAAGCACACACACACACACACACACACACACACACACACACGTTTGTTTCTATGAATTGTGGGGACTTTCCATAGACTTCTATTACTTTTATGATATTTTTAATCCCCTAACCTTAAAACCTACCCCTTACAGAAAACCTGTTTGCATTGTTACCCTTTCAGATAAACATAATTTACTATTTTTAATCATTTTTTCCCCTCGTGGGGATCGCAGGCTGGTCTACACAATGTCACAAATTTCAGGTTTTACTATCCTTGTGGAGACATTTGGTCCTTACAATGTAGCATAAAGAAGAACACACACACACACACACACACACACACACACAAAGGTGCATTCGGCCGCAGATGTGAAAATGAGAGGGGCTTGGTGATAGGAACACAGTGTTTCTGTCAGAACATCAGGTCACATCTTCAAGACATCACAGTCTGGAGGATCACACATGCTGGCCGTCACAGAGACGATTCGAGAACACTTTTAACACTAATATCAGTCGAGATCCCAAACGTAATTCAACTGCTGCACAAAAAGAGAGACTAATAATGATATATTCAGTTGACAGGAAAAGGTTGTATTATTTTTTAATCAAGCCGAATTAAAGAATGCTTTATTTTATTCACGATTCATATCTCATTAAGTTAAATCATTAACACGGATTCCTGAGCACACAATACCTTTTATCTATTTTTCATATCCTCAGAGAGTTTTACAGTAACATTAGCAACGGATGCTGAAGAATAACTTGCAATGTTATACTTGTAAGTAACTCAGTAAAGAGTTTAATTGTTGTGCCTCTGAATAATGAACGGCATGGGTTTGCTCAGAGAATCAGTGTCTTTCAGAAGTGGACTGGATTCATCGCTCCAGACAGGACTGACAGCTGCGCTCCAAACTGGGAAATGAGGAGACCAGAGGGGGAAGAGAGAGATGAAAACAGTTATTTTAATAAACCTGGCCTACCTTTACTCCTCTGGTGCTATGTACACATAACCTTGTTTATCAAAGCGACTGTTTGAAGCGCTCGTCTATGTTTTTTTCTCTTTCATTTTTGCAATACCTGCAGCCTTGAGCGGCTCACTCACTCACTTTGTTGTTTGCCGTGTTTTCTTACTTTTTCCTCCCTCTTTCTCTCTCTCCCTCCCTTCTCTTGCTCTTTTGTAGCGCAGGGTTGAATTTGGGGTTGAGCCGGAGAAGAGACGCAGTGATCCCGTCAACATCTCTCGCACATGAATGCATTGGGTACTGTGCATGTGCATTAAATACAGCTGTTAACATGTAATGACTGCAGGAGAGTCCGAGGTGCTGCAGGGGGCTGAACAGGCCATGACCTCTGACCCTGAGACCTCAGCTGTGCACTATTACACACACGCACACCTATGTTTCTGTCAACTTTTCATTTTCTCTTTCTCAGTGCAGTTCTGGTCAATTTGAACAAGCTTTATTAACACGATAAACAAGGCTATACAGATAGACAGCAAGAAAATAACTGTGACATTGTTTCTGCAACTAATAGGTGCAAGCATTAGTAATCCCAATTCAGTACGGAAATAAATTAAATCACAAATAAGTATGTGCATATTATAATGAGCAAGCATTCAAACTTTAATGACTTTGATGATACTGAACCATTTATAGGTTGAAGGCTTCTTTATTTTGTTAACACTTTATACAACACTGATCGTTTTAAAGCAGCTTCACAATAATGAACAGGAAAATAACAGTCAATGACAAATTCTGCTATAAGCAGCTTTAAAAAAAGACACCAGTGTTATTATTCAGCTCAGTTCTGATTCATTTCAACAACTGTGTAAAGTAAATCAATTGAAACAATTTCAGTTCAGCTTTATAGAAGACAATAATGTCCTTATTCAGCTCAGTTCATTGTAATTAATCATTTATTAGCAATGAATCAATTATGAATGAATTTGATTCAGCGATAAAGGAGCTCTACAGAAAACAATAGTGCCTTCATTTAGCTGCAAGATTTGTTTTCATCCAGTAGTGTCAGTTTTTACGATTTTTTAAACCCTGAATTTAATGTCTGAACCAGTCAGTTTGAAAAAGTTTGGGGCGGGACCTTTTGTTTGTTTGACCAATGGAACATTTAACGTGTAACGTTTATAGAATCAAAAATAGACAACACCCCTCAAACTTAAATTACCAAGCAGATTTTAAATGGAGTCTGTACATTAAAGTCATTGTACTCTGCCCACAGTATATCAACCCTAATCCCTTGAAGCACCTGCCTTCTTCCCCAAACCCCGCCCACAATATGTTTAATCTGCTAGTGTCACTCAAAATGACTGACAGGCAGAAAAGCTTTGCGATTGGCTAAAAAGTGCAGGCTGCTTTTATTTTGCCGTGTACAGATCCTAGTGCAGCTGAGATTTCTCACACACCTTTTCCAGGCAGGTAGTAAGATTTTACGCGTGGTTTTAAACAAAAGCTCTTTCAGCACATTAAGTGTTTCGAGCTGAATTAATTGCTGTAAGCTGTGGAGAAGCAGAAGACTGGAGTAAGCACGCAGTCGTTTCTCCGCTGATGAAGCTGTGTGTGTGTGTGTGTGTGTGTGTGTGTGTGTGTGTGTATGCTTCATCCAGTACCGTGCAGTGCAGATATAACCTCATGTTGTTTAGTTGGCTAAATTTTGTTTTGGGTGAGCACACAATTTATTTTGTTTGTGTGTGGATTCCATTTATAGAGATGCAGCGAGGGTACAGAAAGTCTCATTTCGTGTTATGTATTTTTTTGCATTTTGGTTTTTACAACCAAAACTTCCACAATATGAACAAATGAGGATCTCAGTAACCAAACTAAACTAAACTACACACAGTTGAACCTCGTGCTGCTGTTCGCCCCCTCAACAGAGTATCGGAGAGAGCGCGAGACGCGGAGAGAGAGCATGGGGCGCGCGGATCGGCTGGAATAAGAAACATTTCCCAACACTTTCAAAAACTTTCTCAACTCGGCCGACAGATATGGATACCATCATTTTGAGCATATTACTCCTGCATACGGCGTTTGGAAGCGCAGGAGCCCAGTACACTCCCGGTAAGTGGCCAAAGATTCACCTTTAACGATCCCCGGAGCGGAACGAGCAAAAGTTTACGCGGCTGTTGCAATGAATGCGTGCGCACCTTTATGTGTGGCACGAGCGCACGTTTACACCTCAGAAGTTCATTTGTGTGTCCAGGTGGCTCTTTTGGCAGGGGATGAGTGAGGGGTGCTGATGGTTTGGGCTGGTTTTGTGTTGGAGAATAGGGACACACAGGCATCAGCTGCGGAGTGAAAGTGCTCCACCGAACCCTATTAACCCTCCTCAGCCATCCGCTCGGGATTTCTGTCGTGATTGGGAGAGAAATTCCCTTCTGTCCAACAACACGAAAACTAGATTTAATTTCTAACGACTCGACGAATGGTTCAGTGGGACATCGCAGGGAATTCAGCGAAAATCTCAAACTCCGAAACCTCCTTTTGAACAGTCTCGCAGGAAAACAGTTTTCTAAGTCCTGGTAAAAAGTAAAGGGCTATTCATTTAAGAATAGAGCAATCTGTACGAATGTGTTTCTTTAGAATGTTATGCTTCCAAGTAGCGTCCCTCAGGATTGGCTTCACATTATAATATGAGTTCCCACAGGATTTCTGCGCGTAATGCCTGAGGATTTTTAGAACTCGGGGAAAATAGAGAAACCCTGATGAACTTTTCAAAATGCAGGATCAAAATTGTATTTTTTTTTTATTCTGTTCGTTTGGTAATTTCTTTCAGGAGTTTGTTGCAGAGTGTTTTTGAGAGTCAGAATCAGTTCATATATATATATAGTATATTAGTTGTCATTATTCTAGGATAGAGCAGTTTTAGCTGGAGCACAAATGTGACCGTAAAGCATCATGATATATTGGGTCAAGACTAGCACATGAAATACTTTTGTCAGATGTTTTAGTTGTTTTTATGCAGATATGAGGATAAAGTAAAGCTGTTGCAATGTTAAAATGTTTTCAGATGAGAGAAATGCATGAGTTTAGCTTTGATAGTGTTTCCAAATGTGTCACTCGACATTTCTCTGAGTCGACTCACGGTATCAGACATTCAATTACAACATGTGAATCACTTTGTTCTCGCCACACTATTACCACCATCATCATTATTACTGTTGGTCTCTTTGTAAATAAAGAAAATGTAAGAGGTACGAGGTCAGATGAAGCTAAACTGTGTTGTTTTCTTTTTAAACAGACATTTTGTATAAATCATAAAAGTTTCTGTTTTGAGACAAATGTTTTCCAGCACATCTAATCTTGTGATTTGGGGTGATGCTCACATCTGTCTGACTGTAACTGTATAGCAGCTCGTCTGCAGGGGTTGGTGGGGGGATACAGCTGTCTGTGTAATTGCTGATTAATTAATCAGTGAGTCTAACCCTCGGATTAATTCTATTAGAGTAATCAAAAGCAACGGATGACAAATGGCAAATTACGGGAGGCTGAGATTGATTAGTGACTGGTGTAATTATGCCAGCGTGTTATGGAAATGAAGAGGGGGATCAGCGCTCGCTGTGGATGAGCGAGATAATCCCTGATATCGCTGTCTTTCTCTTTCTCTGGACGCAGCTCAAATGGGACACGCGGAGAAAGGTGAGTCGTAAATCCACGCCACTATCATCATCATCATTGGCATCATCATCATCATCATAAACATCTGTCCAGGGCATCTGTGTCTGAGTGATTGACCCGATGGCCTCGTCCTGATGTGCCGCTCTGTCATGAGCTGCGGGGGTTTGCGTGACTGTGAGCCGCAGTGATGCACACAAACACATCAACGTATATCATTCAGCTGTGTTTACCCCCCAAATACACGCTAACAGGAAAACCGTCACTTCCCAGAATTCCCTCGCAATCAGCTTTCAAAGCAAAAGCAAAGCTGGAGTTGTGTTTGTAATAAGCCCCGTCTTGATTCTTTCACTCAGGTACATTCAGAGTACATTTCATTGCAGGCTGTCATAGAAACATGATTACAGAGAAGGACAAACGGAAAGTTTGCTTTTGCATTTCTTTAGAGGAGCTGGCGTGGCGACTTTGAAAAGGTTTTAAAGGAAAGCCTTGTGAACGGCACTCAGACACAAATAGCAAAATCTGCACATTTCTTACCCGACTGCTGCAGACGCCGATTACAGCCGTGTGTGTGTGTTTACGCTTTTACAGCCGAGGGAAAACAAGGTCTTCCGTGGGACTTTAACAAGGCATTTGTGCGTGAGTCGTGAACGGCTAGCTCATGATTTGAATATAATGCTTTGCCTTTCGGGTCGTTATTTTGGCTGATTCTGCGCCGCTTGTCATCGGTGTGGATGTAATGATAGAGATGGGATGTGAAGTGATGTTTAGTGAGTCTGAGGAGGAGTGGAAGAATATGAGCGTGTGTTTTGTCTTCCACACCGAAGGTTTTCGCCCCCGAGAGCTGAGATTCGGTGTAACGGTCATCTAATCAGCAGGAATGAGCCTGATGCTCCTGGAGAACAGCACTTGACTGCCTGTCATCCGTGTGGAGCTTTTTTCAACATTGTATTTTTTCAACATGTAATAGCCAACAAGAAAAGAACAATTGATTTGATCTATCAGTCAATCTGATTGGACGATGAAAAGTCACTATATGTGATCCTGGAGCACAAAAGCAGTCTTAAGTCGCTGGGGTATATTTGTAGCAATAGCCAAAAATACATTGTATGGGTCAAAATTATTGATTTTTCTTTTATGCCAAAAAAATCATTAGGATATTATGTAAAGATCATGTTCCATGAAGATATTTTGTAAATTTGACCCTTATGACTGGTTTTGTGGTCCAGGGTCACATATAGAAAAAGAAGTGGAGCAAGTTGTCCCATTTTGATGAAAGCATGCTTAAGCAAGCATTTCAAATGTTTGGATCGTTAGGAATCTGTATCAGTGAAGCATATTCCCAGTAAGAGCTGGAACATGACTTAAAGGGATAGTTCATCCCAAAATAAAAATTATGTCATCATTTACTCATCCTCAACCTGTGTGAATTTCTTACAGCTGTTGAACACAAATGATTGTATTTTGAAGAATTCTGGTAACCAAATAGCTGACGGTAGCCATGGACTTCCATAGTGTGGGAAAAAAATTACTATGGAAGAATTCAATGGCTACCATCAGCTGTTTGGTTATTCTTCAAAATATCTTCTTTTGTGTTCTGCAGATGAAAGAAAGTCATACAGGTTTAAAACAAAGGTGAGTAAATAATGTCAGAATTTTATTTTGGGGTGAACTATCCCTTTAAGAAAGTAAATAGTGTCAATTTGAGTCTCACGTTGACTTTAAAGGCAACATCTTGTGGCATTTACAATAAAATATTATTGGTTAATATTAATTTCCCATGTGCACCAACGGAAAGAGGTTACTTTTTTATTTATTTATTTTTTTTATATCATGCACAAGACCAGAGAGAGACATGAAAGAAAGAAGGGTTTTCATGTGAATGTGTGGTGCTCACGTGCCACCCGGGCCGGCAGCGTTTCCCATCTGCAGAGCAGTATGTGCTTGTGTTGCTGACAGGTCACAGAGGGCCTTACGTCTGTGTTAAATCACAGCACCGTCCGCGAACACAAGTTGCTTATCACAGCAGCTGCGAGAGAGCGCCCCGCGTATTTTGCAGACTCGCTACAACATCTATTTACAGCAGACAGGTATTGTCTTCGGACAGCGTTTTTTTCTCCTAGTTGAAGTTTCTCAGGTTATGCACGGAAAATCAATACCTGACGAGTACGTCAGGCGCTTTAGTGTTTCATCTGATGCAGCTGTATGGATTTTTAATCCAGTCCTGCATAGCGTCACATAGTCTTCTCGGCTCATGCTGTGGTTTTGTCAGCATGAGTTGATGCTCAGTGAATGTGAATGAATGAAGTTATTCTCATTAGAAACTGAGCTCAGCTGTCAGTGGTTTGGGTTGGGTTGAAAATATCGATTTCTTGATTTAATCGATTTCAATAAACTGATATTGATTCTTAAATGGCAAGAATTGATTTATGTTGTTTTCAGTTGATGCGTGAACAAAACTTACAAAACATTATTTGTAGCATGCCTCCAATCCAATAATCACAATAAGCTTTGTGCTTCGTTAGTTTTGATGTGAAACAAAGTCTCAGCTTTCAAATTCTGTCAGTTTTTATTGCGAAATTCAAACATTAAACATGGTTTTAGCACTAATGTGTCATGATATGTCGACAGTAATGCCTCAGTTCAAGCGGCACGTGAACCGATCATCTCTTCCTCTTTACTACTAGTTGCTGCAGGAAACGAACACTAATGAACATCAGAAGAACAACATTTTAGAGAGGAGTATGTATTTATATTTACCTAGCCTGTTATTTATTTAGAAATAACAATTAATGTATGTTTGAATAAATCTGTCATGAAGACAAGTTTTAATGACATTTACTGTTTAAATGTTTGTATTTCAACAACAAATTGGAGAAGAAACACTATTATATCATTAAACGTTAATATAATATGTTTTACTATATAATAAGATTGTTATTATTAGAGAAACTGCCTTATGTGCAATTTAAATCGCTTTAGTATTAATGTGCCAACAAATAGCGTTCCCTCTATAGTTTACAGCTATAGTTGAGAGAGATTTTGCCTGTATATCCGAATGAATCAATATTGAATTGAATTGAATCAAGATTGAAACTGAATCAGTCCCCAAGGTTTGAAATGAATTGTGAAATTTTGTGTCAACACCCAGCCCTAGTCAGTGGTCTATGCGTTGAGTAACTTTGTTCACTAGTGTCCTTAAGGACATTTCACATTGACATTCCTCAGTGCTGCAGCCGTTACTCTCTCAAGCGTTGTAATGCAATACTCAAAGCTTGAGCCGTTCACCTTTCAAAGTGCAGCTAATAATTATTGGCTTATGTGAATAATATATCATTGTGTGAAAAAGATGTGCAGGAGAGATCGAACGTGTGTATCTAGATACTGCATGCTATAATATGACACAACATCGTATTATGGCATACATAGAATAATCATCATATTATACACATTAGATATTACATGCAAATTAATCAACAGTAAAATTGCCCTTCAGTGACTCTTCTCTTGTTAAAGTCAAAGTGCTGCATGCCGTTTTTGCAGAGACGTGCGTTGAAGCTCAAACCATGTGAATGAAGAGGATAAACAGTGATGAATGCCGTTCTTTGATGGAGTCTGTATAGTGTAATTTATGTATTTTCCTGAGGGTCACAGGGCTCAAGGTGCTGTGAACGACCCTCAGAGAAGCACATGCATTTGCAGAGAGAGAGAGAGAAATGAGGAGAAGAAACGTGAAGAGGAGGCTGTTTGTGCTGCTCTTTGTGGTGGCAGCACTTTGAGGATTAGAGCAGTAATGGGCAGCAGTGCTGTAAGCTCCTTTAGAGGGCTGACCGGCCCGTCCTGAGAGCTGCTATCTCAGCGCGGGATGGACGGCTAAAGAAGGGAAAGTCGGATTGAGGATTTGGTCATTAGATTGTTTTTGTTTTATTTTGTGTCTGCTCTGTCCCATGGGCTTTAAAGAGCGCACGCAGTGTTGTGATTTGTGACCGTCCTGATATCCATAAAGATTATGATGATGGTGGTGATTATCAAATTAAGCCCGCAGCGCTCTCTTTGAAGGAAAATATCCTCTCTCTCTCTCGCTCTCAGCGCTACGCCAAAGACTGTGTGCCGGCGTCATGTCGTTACCCTCAGGAGAAGTGTGTTGCTCTTTCAGCGCTCAGGAGACTTCATGAGCTTCTCAGATGGCTACTTATCAAGTATCAGTTTTGTCCCAGGTGTTTTCTCTGTAAATTCTTTAGGAGAAATAAAATGAGGTAGTTGCTTTTTGGAACTGAGTTTGATGGTGAGTCTTTTGACGGCAGAATTTGATATGAAGTCAGAGCACAGTTTGAGATGTGGTTGAGATATCTTCTCAAACTCTAGACACAGAGGAGACTTTGTAGGGCTGGACGAATAATCGAAAATTATTCTAAACCGATAGCATATTTACAGTACAAACCTTGTCAGTCAACTATGAGGGCAAATAAATAATTCAATAAAATAAGCGTTAATCATAATCTAGGTAAAATGTTCAACTAATCGAGATTTTGATTTTAGGTCATATCGTCCAGCGCTAAAGGTCTCTGCACACTGAGTCCGAATTTTTTGTCCGAAATTTTCGCACGTTGAAAAATAAATACGATCTCACGTTTACACACTGCCTCTGAAACTTTCATCCGTCATTAAAAAATTCGGACCAGGTTAGATTTTCTGCGTTTTCGCATCCATAGCAAGCATTTTGATAGGAAAGGATGACGCATATGAAAAAAACGGAAAACGCATACGAAAGTTTCGGACTCAGTGTGCAAGGACCTTAAGACTTTCTAAAGAAAACGCTTGAGAAAAAGCTCAAACACGTACTCTTTGATGTCCACATATTCTTTTAATTACAGTGGCTATAGCATTTCTGTCCTAAAGAAAAAGAGATCTCTTTTTTTTCTAGTTATGTTGGTGATTCTGAGCACAATTTGAGATTCTCTAAATTCTAACGGAGCCATGTGAGTATTTGAGTATTTTGTTTAGGAGGAAAGATCCGAAAAGCAGGAGACTTAAGGAAACCTCTCATCTAGGGCTGTCGCGATTCGTCGATTTTATTCGAC
Source organism: Sinocyclocheilus rhinocerous (assembly GCF_001515625.1). NCBI lineage: Eukaryota > Metazoa > Chordata > Actinopteri > Cypriniformes > Cyprinidae > Sinocyclocheilus > Sinocyclocheilus rhinocerous. The sequence continues at coordinate 524,019 of NW_015630543.1, forward strand.
TATTCGATTTTTTAAAATCCTTGACTTCATTTTGCTCTCGTCGACTAACCGGCAAAATACCGGAAGTGGCGCATTTCACAGACGAGAATGTATAAAACACATTATTAGT
>NW_015630543.1:524245-530053 GCF_001515625.1 Sinocyclocheilus rhinocerous
GTGTGTGTCTGTGTCTGTGTGTGTGTGTGTGTGTGTGTGTGTGTCTGTGTGTGTCTGTGTCTGTGTGTGTGTGTGTGTGTGTGTGTGTGTCTGTGTGTGTCTGTGTCTGTGTGTGTGTGTGTGTGTGTGTGTGTGTCTGTGTGTGTCTGTGTCTGTGTGTGTGTGTGTGTGTGTGTGTGTGTCTGTGTGTGTCTGTGTCTGTGTGTGTGTGTGTGTGTGTGTGTGTGTTTGACTCACAGTGATTTACCTGTCTTTCATTCCCGGCTCCTTTGAGATGCGCGCATGTGAAATCCTCTCTAGCATCCTATCAGGCTTCAGCTGGAATTAAGGTGTCGTGTGTCTGCACATCACAGCTCAAACTGGCCTACTTTTGATGTCTGACTTTGACTTGTAAAAGCTAATATAGCATTTGTAATGACACTATATTGAAAAATAACAGAAGCAGGATTTTTCCTCAACGGCTCAGGAGACAAATCACTCTGGTGTACTATTGCAGTTTTCTTTCATCACTGTAACCTAGCTGGAATAATAAAAATATTAGTTATTATTAATTGAAAATAACTTATTAAGGGCATATGTTAGTCATTAAAAAGAGACAATTTTTATTTTGTTTTTGATTTTATGTTTACATGCATGTATCATATTGACATTTTTGAACATTGTGTTGTGGTTTGAGGTTTTATTTTCTGATTTTTATCATTCCAAAAAAAAAAAAAAGAAGAAGATATTTCTGCATATTTATTTAGTGGGCACTTTTCTTTTTCAAATATTAAAATATATAAATATTTATTCAAAATATATACATTTTAATAAATAAATAAATAAAAACATGCTTAACACAGAACAGGTAAATATAACACAGTGTATGCATGTATAATGACAAGCTTTTATAATATAGTTATGAATGTAATAATGTTAGGCTAACCTGCTTGAGACCAGGAAACCCATACGAGGCTTTTTTAAATGTACGAGTGAGGATTTTTGGCCAGTTTAATTGCTGTAAACTGAAGTGCCGAGTGTTTTCCTTTAGGCAAACAAACAGAAAAGCAGTGCATCTGTGTGTTTTCAGCCTACTTTACGGCATGAGGTCAAATGTTTTAGGGAACAGCTGTGATCGCCTGAAGGGAGAGACCGCAGGAAGAGTCAGCACAGGTGGCACCTCGTGGGGCGGGACTCAGCGCTGTCAGTCAAACGTCTGTGCATTCATCTCATCTATGCTTCGGTAGAGAGGAGTGAGCTCTGAGAGAAATATTCAAACAAAACAATGCCAAATATGTGCTGGTCAAAGGTTTGGAATTATTAAGATTTGCTCACTAAAGCTGCATTTATTTGATCATGAGCACAGTAAATATAGTAATATTGTGAAATTATTATAAATGATAACCGTGATTTTTTTTTTAAGAATTACCATTGAAAATATTTGGGGTTTAAAGAAATTAATGCTTTTATTCAGCAAGGATGCATTAAATTGATTCAAATAAATGCTGTTCTTTAGAACTTTCTGTTCATCAAAGAATCTTGAAAGAAATAATGTATCACAGTTTCCACATAAATATTGTGCAGCACAACTGTTTTCAGCATTGATAATAATCAGAAATGTTTCTTGAGCAGCAAATCAGCATATTAGAATGATTTCTGAAGATCATGTGACACTGAAGACTGGAGTAATGATGCTGGAAATACAGCTTTGATCACAGAAATAAATTACAGTGTAACAGATATTCACATAGAAAATGGCTCTTTCAAACTGTAATAATATTTCACAGTATTGCTGTTTTTATTGTATTTTTAATCAAATAAATGCAACCTAGGTGAGCAGAGGTTTCGCAAACATTAAACATTTTAATAATTACAAACTTACGCTTAAGCCCAGGATGCTGAAAAAGAACTTCAACTGCTGCAGACCCACTGGCAGACAAATACATATTTGCTTGGTGATATTTCTCATTTTACATGTCATTGATCAGTCCACATGAGTTTCCTCCCTTGCAGCAGGAGCATGAACCGTGGAGAGGATTTTCTCATTATGCTGGTGTTAATTGATGCTAATAAGAGGGATGTGAGAGCCCTTGATCTCACGGTGTTTGTCTTGCCTGCTGTTAATCACGGCACCGTCCCGGGGCCTCAGGAGACGGCATGTCTGCGCCGAACCCCTCCAGACCCCTTCCTCACACCTTCACACTGGAATTTACAGCCCACGCTGAACAAAAGACATCTCATCCCCCACTCCAGGCCTCCGACCATTCAGCCTGTGTTGACGTGAATTACAGTGGAGGCCAAAGCACAAAGGAAAATGCCTTTGCATGAACTTCACCGTTTCAGTACACTCCCAGTCAAACGCTTTTGAACAGTAAGATTTTTAATGTTTTTAAAGAAGTCCCTTCTGCTCACCAAGCCTGCATTTATTTGATCCAAAGTACAGCAAAAGCAGTAATCTTGTGAAATATTTCTACTATTGAAAATAACTGTTCTGTTTTTACTATTTAAAATAATTTTCTATTTGAAAATATTTTAAAATGTAATTTATTTCTGTGATCAAAGCTGTATTTTCAGCATCATTACTCCAGTCTTCAGTGTCACATCCTTCAAAACTAGAAATCTTTTGTAATATAAAGCATCCTTGCAAAATTAAAGTATTAATTTCTATCAACCACCCCCCCCCAAAACAAAAATTTAATAAAAAAAATTACACTTCTTCCAAGCTTTTGAATTGTATAGTTTATAATGTTACAAAAGCTTTGTATTTCAGATAAATGCTGATCTTTAGATCTTTCTGTTCATCAAAGAATCCTGAAAACAATGTACTCAACTGTTTTAAATATTGATGATGATAATAATAATCAGAAATGTTTGTTGAGCAGCAAATCAGCATATTATACTGATTTCTGAAGATCATGTGACACTGAAGACTGGAGTAATGATGCTGATTGGACCACAAAACCAGTCTTAAGTGATTTATACATCATCTGAAAGCTGAATAAATGAGATTTCCATTGATGTATGGTTTGTTAGGATAGGACAATATTTGGCCGGGATACAACTATTTGAAAATCTGGAATCTGAGGGTGCCAGAAAACAGTTATTTTAAATAGTACAATATTTAACAATGTTACAGATTTTGCTGTATTTTGGATCAAATAAATGCAGGCTTGGTGAGCAGAAGAGACTTCTTTAAAAAACATAAAAAATCTTACTGATCAAAAATTTTGACTAGTAATGTAGTTGACAACGTTAGTCATCACTGCATTTCTTGATTTGATTTGAACGCATTATAGTTCCATATGAACGAACCGCACTGATAAAATGCCAGAATGTAGGTTACGTTAGTTGTGTTGCACTTGTACAATAAATCTGATGAGTGTGTTTCTTTTCAAACAGAAAACAGGTCACAGCTGAAAAGAAGAGCACAATTGATCTGACATGCTTTATTTGACTCCTGTAGTGTCTGTGTGTGTGTGTGTGTGCTTGTCCACTGAAGTTTGTGTTACACTCAGATGTGCTTACGTGATTTGTTTGCATGTGATTCACGCAGTCCGTCTCTCATCGTTGTGATAAGCTCTCGCTGATGGCCAAATACAACAGGGAAAGACCGAAAGAAATGGCGTGAGAGCAGCCGTCAACATGTTCCTGTAAACTCTGAGTCTCGCTGTGTGTGTGTGTGTGTGTGTGTGTGTGTGTGTGTGTGTGTGTGTGAGTGTGTGTGTGTTCCCAGGGTCCCACTCTCTCTTTCTGTGCCACATGTGGTTTAGGTTAACCACCGCTCATTGTGTGTGAACTAACATTAATGGGGTCATTTGGGCACACCGGTCGCTCACAGGAATTTAGCCACAAAACCAATGCTTTCTGCACGACGGAAACGCCGGACAAACAGAGAGAAAAGAGATGAAAACACATCCAGAGGAGCATTCAGTTACTTAGAGATTTATAGTGAAGTCTCATCTTTCTCTCAGATCGTTCCCCAGTGTTTGCACTATTACGAGAAATAATAACAGACACAAATAGAATTGCTGTCACACAGATCAGCTCATTTTGGATATTTCCAGATATTTGCCTTTAGATTGCATGCTTCTATCGTTTTCTTCTGAGATCTTTTTTCCGTCTCTGAATCACCAGACGTCTCCGTTTAGTCCATGTGCTTTCTAGGAGAAACGTTTGAGACGTTACAGAGATCTTGTTTGTGATTTATCTTTCCTAAGATGTCTGTATTTGAGTGTTTCGGTGTAAATCACTGTCTGTGTTTAGCTAGTTTTGTCTATATCATTTGTCTCTTGGCTCATGCTAAACCCAAACTCAGCACAGAGCGAATGAGAGAGCAAGAGCAACAGGGAAGGAGTTTAAGCTCAAATGGTTGTGATGGTCCTGCTGAGAGACTGTGAGAGATCTGATTAACACAGTACGACAATCCTCTCTCTCTCTCACACACACACACACACACACACACACACTGCATTCATGAGGACATCTCATAGACACAGTGGTTTTATACAGTGACGATATTTGCTAAAGTTCACCTCTAAACCTGCTCCTCACACTAACCTGTTGGTATCAGGACGTGCAGATATCATGATTTACACTCTCAGAAACCTACAGCAGCCCCCTTTCAAAAGGGACTAACATGTTCTTTTAACGTACTAATCTGTACCTTTAAGAGACTAATAAGTACCATTTCTCAAGGGTAATAATTTAAGCTTTTGTACCTCAGGATACCACCCAGTGACAGCTTTGTACTTTTTTTTTAGAGAGTGTATGTTGTTTTTGAACATGATAAAGAAATGAAAACTCTGTTATATTTAAGCTCTGCTGTCTCTGGACATTCATTGTTTGCATTCTGGGTTGCCTTTAAACACTGAACGTGTGTTTAGGACTTCATGATGCTGCTTCTTCTTCACTACCTGCTCTTACGCCTACATTAAAATGTAGTTATGTGAAGAAATTCATATGAAGGCTCAAATAAGATATCTTTACAAAACAAATGTGAAGCATTTATATCTATATATTCAGTGTGTCCAAACCTGTGACTAATTAAACACTTTAGCATATTTTTTAAAAGAGTACTTATTATGAAGTAGTGTAATATATTGTGTGAACTGAATGTAATGTCTTCAAACAATTAATTGCTTGCTATTTGCAGCTGAATAAAAACATAATTTCAATTGATATCAAATGCAAATTAGTTGAGTGCACTTAAGCAGGATTTCAGTACATCTTTATATGTAACTTCATAATTACTTCTATTGTCTTTGAAATATACAGTGTTACTGCTGTCAACACATCGAATTAATTGTACTTTAAAGCATGACAAAAGATTATTAAAACATAATGATGACATTATTACAGGGTGCAATCTTTAAAAGTAATGAAAGTGTCTTTAAGCACACTTATACGGCCTTTTATTTAATTAATAATATATTATCTGCAAGTACAGTTTTCTAAAAGTATGTTTTTAAGATTTGAAGTATAGCACAAGTGGACATTCATTTAAGCACACTTGGGGAATGCATGTTAAATCCAGCTGTGTGTTTAGACAGCTTTCTCCAAGTCTGCTGGTTTCCTGTGTTAGATAAACACAAAAACAGTCCTGTTTAGTGCCCATGAAAAGAGTGTGTGTGAAAGAGATGAAATGAGGGAAAGCCAAGTGTGTTAAAGTGTGTGTTTACTTCTGAATGAAGATTGATGAAGGTAATTACATGCTAGAGTTCATTCTTCAAGAAGTAAACCCAGAGATCTGCAACATCTCACACACACACACACACACGCACGCGCACGCACGCACACACACACACACACACACACACACACATACACACA
>NW_015630543.1:530474-531328 GCF_001515625.1 Sinocyclocheilus rhinocerous
ACACACACACACACACACACTCATACACACACACACTCATACACGCACACACACACACACACTCATACACACACACACGCACACGCACACACACATACACACACACACTCAGTGTGGCTGTTTTACATGATTCAAATGCAGTGAAGGCAATTAAAAGCAAGGGCAGTTAACCTCAGTGAACACAAAACACGGCTGTGATGAGAAGATACTGCCGTTATAATAAAGCCTGCTTAAGCCTTGCCTTGCCTTGCCTTGCCTTGCCTTGCCTTGCCTTGCCTTGCCTTGCCTTGCCTTGCCTTGCCTTGCCTTGCCTTGCCTTGCCTTGCCTTGCCTTGCCTTGCCTTATGGGAGACTTAGACTTGACCTGAGACCTCAAGGGGCTGTTCGCACAAAACGTGTTTTTTGCAGTCCACTGCACTGCTTTCCATTGTTTTTCAATATAAGCATGTGCTAGACGCTCGTGTTTGACCATTGCATTTGTGTGTTGTGTCTTTTGCAGCACTTGAATTTTTTGAATGTTAAAAGTCCAACTCCATTTTAATGCACCTTGCATTTTTAAATGCAAAAACACATTCTGTGTGAACGACCCTAAGACAGTTCAACCTATTGAATGAATGTGTGAATGTGTGTTTAGTGTTCAGTCGTTTTGCTGTAATGAGTTCTTCTCTTCTCATCAATACATGTTGAAGTTCACACACGTCTTTCTGTGACTCATTCTGTAATTAGTGCAAGTGTATTAATGAGAGCTGAATCAGAGACATTGATTTGATGTGTCGTTATTGAAACGCACAACTCACAAGCCCACACAGGTATGTGTGTGAGTGTGTGTGTGTGTGTGTGTGTTTGTGTGTGTG
>NW_015630543.1:531819-547878 GCF_001515625.1 Sinocyclocheilus rhinocerous
TTTTTTTTTTTCAATTAATTGGATAAAACTTCCCAATTTAGTTATTTTGTGTATTTTAATAAAAAAATAAAAAAAACACGTTGTTCCATATCCTGCCCAATGTTCTCCTCCAAACAAATTTAAAGACTAAAAAAAACACTATAAAGTATGAATGTAGGGTATGGTGTACATTATGTGCTCACAAAAGTTTATTAAAGTTGCATTTAAAAGAAAGTGCACAAAAGCACCATATAAATAACTGAATAATAAAGAAAAAGCACAAACTCGGTGAGATAAGAGTGCGGGAACACAAAGAAATACCTTACTGTCATTTATCTCTCCTGTAAAACAACCTCTTACATTCACATCCCATTACAGTTACAGTTCCCATAAAATGAGTATTACCTGTGTTAACTAATTAAATTAATCTGTATAAACCTACTTAAATATAGTGCATTTAAAACCTAGATTTAATGTCCAACTATATATAAATATATAAATAAATAAATATATATATATATATATATACCATACCATAATCTCATGATTGAAGTGTTTATTAAAGTGTTCTTGTGTGTTTGACAGCGTGACTGCTCTTTTCCCTCAGCGACTCACTCTGTGATCCCTTAGTCAAAAGCTTTATTTAATTTTTGGTGCAGAAGTGTGTTTTTCAGCACTGTGGAGTGGCATTACTAATGCTGGTTCTCTGTACATCACACAGACCCAACTGATCAATAATACAATTTGTTGTTGACTATTTTCATTATGGATTATCATCGATCAGTTGCTGCAACCCTGCATTCTTGTGTGTGTTGAAATTGTTTTAACTAGTGTGACTGAGATCCCACTGTCACCTTCCTGTGGGCAAAGGAAGTCAGAAGTCCAGAAATACTCTCTCACTTTCTCTGACCCACAGGCCTTTCCACCTACCATCAGACATGAAACATGCTGAGAGGTCCAGGGTAATTATCGTTAACTAAAACCATATAATATATAACCATATACTATTTAACAAACTTAAATAGTATTTCACTTATACTAAAATAACACTGTTAAAATGAAATAATATCACAATATTGTTCTCCACATTATTGTTTCAGTATGTAAGTAAATCTCTTTATATTATTTTTAATTTGATCTGTGAGAAAGCATTAAAAATGTAATAATCTCTGACAATTAAACATCCCCACCTGACACTGATCACACAAAGAAAACAACAACTTGGCTTTATTATTTTATAAGTTGGCATGTCTGCTTCATTTTTTCTTCTTCTTGTAGTGGAAGGTAGAAGTGTTGTGGGATGAATACTTTTAGGGAAATATGTGAATTGTAATATTTTGACATTAATGAAGAGATGAAAGGAAATATTCAAGGCTGATGTGCTTCAGCAGAGAGTCGAGGAGGAGGATGCTGAACGCTCCCATGTTCAGCAGATAATAGATGTCCTGTCTCTTTAGTAGCCATGCTAAGTGTGCTCGGATCCTCTCATAATATGAGCGAGCGCTTAACTTCAGCCTCTTAGTGTAACGATTCAGTCCACTGAAGGCGAGCGTAGTGAGAACCCAAGTGCAGTTTATTTACAAGATGTGATCCAAACATAATCCAAACAAGATACACAGACTAGAGACACAGACTTGACTTGACTAGGCATGAGCAGACTTGACGTGGCATAAACAGACTAGACTCACCGACAGCGGGTTACAACTTCAATACACGACAAGAGACAATGGCAACATGAGGGCTACTTATAGCAAGCAGAGACATGTGGAAGTATAATCGTCTGCATAATTTGCATTATCTTGCATTTGTAACAAGATTTAATGTTTGCTGTTGCCAGATGTCAAGAGTTTAAATCCAATCAGAGCTTTTGTCTTAAATTGATACATTTTCTGTCCCGTGATTTACTTAATCTTCCCAACCTGGCAAACACATGCACACGCTCTCTTCATTACAATAAAAGCACTGATGAGCTGGACACACCAGCAAACATGTAAGTAAAAAGGTTTTTGTTACAAAAAAGTATGTGAAATGCTGCACCAATATCGTAACACTGCGGAGCAAATCGAATAAGTCCATTAACGGTGCACTAAGCGAATTTTGCCAAACAATGAGTATGTTTACATGGACATCGGTAATCTAATTATTTACCTTATTCTAAATAAGACAATATTGCGATTAAGGTGTTTACATGAGTTGCTTTTAGAATATTCCTTTCATGTTCCCGTTTTACATGTTATAGTACATAGATCGATTAATGGCACGTCATTACGTCACCACACGGCGCCATCCGACGTCCCCTCCAGAATATCACGTATAAACATATAGTTTGTCTTCGTGATGATGCCATATACAGTTTTGGGTGTTTCATTTTTAATTTTATGAAGGTTTCAAGTGCAGTTCATTATTTGTCATGCTATACATGCAAACAGACGACGGCGTTGTTAAAGCCATGCTCTTTTGTTTTTTTAGCGTCAAACGGTTGACCACCGCCGTGTGTGTATCCTGTCGCAAAATGTGGTGAAAAGTCCTACACGACGGTAATAATGTGATTAAGGTGTGTACATGTCTATGCTGCACTTGGAAAATGCGACTAAAATAGGACTACTCCACATGTCCTAATTCAATTTCTGTTTACTTCGAATATGACTTTAGCCGGATTAACGTAATCAAAAATCTCTGTTTACATGGTAGATTCTTAATCAGAGTATTGTCTTAATCGTGTTAAAATCGGAATATTGTTGTCCATGTAAACGTACTCACTGTTGATATTAGAAAGCACCAAAACAAACACGCCCATACCCCAACAGGACCTCGCCCCTTTTTTGATATCTCCGCCCCACACGTACATATGCAACCATGGCAACGACGATCGCGGAAACAAGTGAAGGTGACACACAAGCATATTCGAACAAAAGCCAACACGGATAAGTTGTGTGAAGCAAAGCAAAGCAAAATCAACGTTACTCACCTATCAAGAATAAACAACGCAACCTCGGTGTCCGCTTCCAGGCCTTCCCGCTCCTTGAGTTCACTCCATTGCTGGAAAGCTGCTCTGATATTTATTTGTTTTTAATGTTTTTTTCCTTTTTATCTGCCATCTGTCTCCATCTATAGTCAATCTGCTAATATCCGTTCTGTGCACTCAAATTGAGCGCTCTCTTCTCCCTATCATTACTAGACACGCCTCTTACTGCTGATTGGCTACAAGTGTGTTTTGGGACTCGGTCTGACACTGTGGGCAAAAGCGTTTTTCAAATATTGCTTAGTGCACCTTTAAAACAAATTTTCAGAATGAAGCAATCTGCAAAAATTGTCTACAAAAAAACATTTTGCTGGTTTTGAGCAGCATTTTTTTTATCTGAATTACAAGAATTTTAATCAAAATATATCATTATGTATCTTACACATTCCTTCTGTGTTATGTGAATGGATCAGAGTTGGGTTTCGACTTTAGATCTTTGAGAAGCTTGTCCTCAGTGTCTTTGACCACATTCTTCTCTTTCTGTACTAGCCTATGATCTTCCTCAGGATGACGGCCATTTTGAATGACCTCGTTTTTGTCTCTCTCTGTCCGTGAGATGACATCAGCCCGGACACTTCGGCCATCTTGGCTTGCGTTCAGTCTCTTCTCTCGTGTTGGAAAAGTTTGACCCAGTTAGCCCTTATCACGGCCCCTTGGTGTTTATGGAGACGCTCAACTTGGCCACATATTTAAGCTTTTGGAATACATCTTGTGAAAGTGAAGATCTGAGATCTGACAGCTGTTGAAAAACACCACATGTGTGGGTAATCTCTGTCTTTAAACTTGCTGTCAGATGCCAGTTACTTCGTCTGTGCCACAGATGTGCTGATTTTGCCACTGTGTTACTTTATTTGTCTGAACAAAATGGAAATGTTTGCTATTGGTTAGACAAACACTTGCCATTGGTTGAACTAGTGTACGGCTGTTTAAGATGCTGTTTGACTAGTTAGTACAGTTTAGTTAGTAAATAGTAAGTTAATTCCAAATATGAATTTTTAGTAAATCCCAAGTATTAAATTATATTATAGTAAATGTGTGACATAGTTGTCTTATATTTTTTTCTTTGAACGTTGTAAAAGTACTACCAAACAATAACACACATCAATTTTAAACATGTGGTAATTTTTCTAGTCAGTCACCTTTTTATTTGGGCAAACAGTGTGATGTAGATGGATGTACTGTACTGCATTGTGTGTGTGTGTGTGTGTGTGTGTGTGACCTGCTGTAAATAATTGGTAGGAGGAAGTGTGTGTTCATAATGTGCTACTACATTTGGACAGAAGGTGTGTGTGTGTGTGCGTGCATGTATTTATGTCTGTAGTTTATTGTTATGCTTGAGCAGATAAAGTGTCATGAGCGTGTGTGTGTGTGTGTGTGTGAGGGTCGGGCTCCTGTGCTGCCATATGGGATTTGGGACCGGAGGTTGTGATCAGGGGGCACTTCCAGATGGCCCTTCCTCTTCCTCCTACTCTTCCACCCTGCTCACAGAAGATGGACAGCCAATATCACTGCGCTGTGTTATATTCCACCGCTCCACCTGTGTGTGTGTGTGTGTGTGTGTGTGTGTGTGTGTGCTGCTTCACCAGTATCAGAGTCTTTAGAGGACACACAATCAGTCCTACAAATAGCATCAATATCAATTCCATAGAATAAAGCAGGGAAGTTAGCTAAAAATAGCATGCAATGCTAATAGTATAACAGCATTCTCTTTTTGAACAATGTATGTTTGTTTTTGAGTGCAGCCAGTGAAGAAAACTCAATAAACCAATGTCTTCTGATCTCTTCGCATTCAATTCACACTTAAAACTTCTCGGGTAAATATCATTTGTTTTGCTGCGGTGCTGTGGAGTGAAACTAAAGCATTTCAAGAAACACAGAGACTTGTATTAACATTTCTGACACAATCAGATATTTGAATCAGAGATTTCAGTCATTTAAGTGGATTGATTTAACTTAAATGAGAAACACTGTTTAAACATGTATTTACACATGATTCATTGTGAAACTAGTCATGCTCTTTAGGAAACTTATTGGCCAAATAAGTAAATCAGTGGAGTGTTGGTTAATTTAACTACATTGGAAAATTGTGCCTCTACATACATTTTTGCAAAACTTCAAAACATACCTATACATACAGTTCACTGCAGTTTCCAGTTGAAATGAACATTTTGTTAAAACACCAATATTTTTTTTTTCTTTTTCACACAAATTATGAATACAGGGGCAGATATTGATTAATAAAGAGTTCTTTTCACGTGATTTCTTGCACAATGCTATGTTATGAGCACAAACACTTTTACTATAGTGCATAATGTGTCAAATTTAATACATTTTGATGTTTGCATCATATAACCAGCTCCATATGTTTGGATTTTCTGACATGGCAAACTTGCTTGGTAGGGCACCCGGTTCAACATTGCACTTGTGATGTAAAGCACTCGGGTATGAGTCCCGTGAAACACGAGTCAAAATAAAAGAGCTCAAAGACTTGTAGAAGCCAGATGAAATGCCATAGCTATGTTTTCAGCTTACTTTGATTTTGTTTAGTTTAGTGTAGTTATCTTTAGTAGTACGTTATTTTCAAATGCAATATAGCATTACACTTTAAATACACCATGACCAATACATTGTGAATATTCAGTATATCACCCTACTCTAATTTTTGCAACATTTCATAATCATACTGGCAGGAGGTTTGTAGAGTTTGGAGGCTAAAAGCACTGAAAGACCCTCTGAATGGATCAGCTTTACATTGTTCTGTGTGTATTTACTCACGTTCATGGAGGAATCAGGTGTCAGTATGAACACAATGCAGGGCTTTCAGGTTCACTTCATTCTTGCTGTGTGTGTGTGTGTGTAGATACATTTGTAGAGTTTTTTTATTTTTTTTTAAGAAAAGTGGTGGTACCATGTTTCACTTACCGTAACATAATATATATTTTGATAATTCATGGGTAAATCTCATCTCTTCTTTGTAAGGGTGGTTGAAGCTGTTGGTCTTCTTGTGGAAGAGGCTTTGTGTGAGGACAGACGTTGAAGTGAATCCTCCTGAGCAGAATGGCTCTGAATCACAGAAAACCAGCGGCAGAGAGACCAAGAGACGCTCTGCAGCATAAATTCACAGTCTAATATGAATTTCATGAGGAGTTCGGGGCGAGAGCTCAGATTTTTCATGTTCAGCCTGGTCAGCGTTCTTAACATCTTCATTTTCTTCATAGGTGTCTGCATTTTCCCTCAAGGCCGCCGTCTTACGCACTACAATTTATGGCTGCAACTTCTCCCGGAGAAAACAAATGAGGCATTCGCTCACTTGTGCAAATTCTTAGAGTAGCCGCTGAAGCCATTGGGAGGTTTTCGCCTCACCAAACATTGTTTATTTTGGGGGATGCTGTGTTTTCTTGGGCGATATCTGAAAAATGCCAACGAAGCCCTTGAACTCGAAGCATGGCTCCAGCTCATACTGTGCTGCTAAAGCTCCTCCAGAAAGCACCAAAGAAATGTTCACGTTGTTTAAACATCCAGAGTTTCTTGGGACTGGTAATACACTCAGATAACCTCTTGCTAGATGGCTTGTTTTGTTGGTACAGTGCGTTTGTTGATCTGTAATGGGATCTGAGGGGTCTTTGTGAATGTTCAGCTCTTCAGCCCAGAGTCCTTTATCTCTGTCACAGCAGATATTTAGTGCACAACATTCCCTAACGTCAGAGTAAGACAGTTTGAAACTCTCTCATGATGGAAAGCAGGATTTTTCTCGCTCTTTTGAAATAAAACTGCTTTGTGACATACTGTAATACAAACAGATCTCAGCTTTACAGGACCCTAAGCTCACATTAGACATTTATGGCGCTTTTCCACTGCGTGGTATGACTCGGCTCGGCACGGCTCAGTACGGCACTGCACGGTTCGGCTCGGCACGGTTTGCGTTTCCACTGCAGTTCAGTACCGCTTTAGAGTGGGCGGGATTATTCACATGTCGTTATAGTTGCGCCGCCTCTACTACCACGACTCCTAAAAAAAACTTTTTCATTCCGCGTCGCCCTATCAAGCTCTCGGTGGATCCGCTCCTCTGCTATCAACGGGAGGAACGTCTGTTCTTCCAAAGCGCCATTAGTGGAGACACAACAGAAGACAAAAGCAATTTTACATTTTGGTATTTGCCTAATTCAGCATGTGATGATTTACAGATGAGTTGAATTGAAATTAATTATAGAGAATTTGATAGGGCAACAACAAAAGATATAGGAAGTGTTTTTTTCCTCTCTTTAAATTGTATTTATTGTTTAATACAATTTATCTTAACTATACATGATTATGTGGTTAGTTGAATGTTATTATCAGTGTTGGGTAAGTTACTTCCAAAAAAGTAATCCACTACAAATTACTAATTACTTCTTTACAATTGTAAATTGATTACATTACTGATTACTGCATTTAAAAAGTAATCAGATTGCTAATTACTTTACTTCCAAGTTTAATTTACTTTTGAAGTTATCAAAACTAAAAAATACACTTGACACGCATATGAGAAATATATCTAAAGAAAGCTTGAAGTGTCTATTTTTAAATGAAGTAAGTCATGTCGAAAACAAATATTCTCTGATAAAATAATCTGTATGAAACCAACGCGAGGTACAGTCTTGAGCTCACCTATAATGTGATCACGCCCACGCACATCGCGCTATAAGATCATCCACGTGAAACTAGGCTTGCGACGCGCGAATATGTGAACGCCCACATCGCCTCCGTAAACACATCATCAAGTTCATCTCGGCTACTTTTCGTTTTTGGAAGAAGATGCGCTTTGAGGAATAAGCCTTGAATTTACCTCAGAAGAAGAATGCAATGCCGACGTGGCTTAATAATTTATTTTCATTTATATTAGTGTTACTGTGACATAAACTTGTACACATTCACTTGTTGAACTTTTTCAAAACTATAATGCCAGACTAAAATATGTGAAATCGAGTACAACATTTTGAAATATCATTGCTCCGTAAACACATCATCAAGTTCATCTCGGCTACTTTTCGTTTTTGGAAGAAGACGCGCTTTGAGGAATAAGCCTTGAATTTACCTCAGAAGAAGAATGCAATGCCGACGTGGCTTAATGCGAAAGATCTCATTCAGATGAATAATTTATTTTCATTTATATTAGTGTTACTGTGACATAAACTTGTACACATTCACTTGTTGAACTTTTTCAAAACTATAATGCCAGACTAAAATATGTGAAATCGAGTACAACATTTTGAAATATCATTGCATCTGAATGTTGTAGGACTCGTCTGCATTTTAGCTCGCATTCTCCGGCGATTTATTAAAGGGCATACTGACGCGCCAAACGATTTTTACTTCATATATTTGAACACTGCAGTCTGCATTTGTAACTTAAGTAACACAATTTTATTGACATTTTTAACTGTAATCAAATTACATAAATTTAAAATGTAAGGCATTACATTACTGCGTTACCAGGAAAAGTAATTAGAATACAGTAATGCGTTATACCCAACTCTAGTTATTATTTACATGTAGCATTGTTTTCCCCTGGTGTCTGTGATCATTTATTGAAACTAAATGACTTAGAAATCTTCATGACATCACAATAATGAGCTCATTAACAAATGACCACCTACAGTTACCTACCTTCACTTATGGTACATCGTACAGGGATTCAGGATTTAAGCGACTCCGCTGAAGAACAACAATGTGAACTACACAGATATGTGGAGATTAACCAATCACAGATGTCATTTACAAAAGTATTAAAGGTACAGAAAAAAAACGCTACTGCAAGTGTCAAACTGTGTGAAAAATGGACACAAAAATGAAATTATGACAGTTTTGGTGGGTGGACTTCAGAAGGATTTTGTTTGTGCTTCAGAACACCTCTTCATTTCAAATGCGCTGTTTATTGTTCGTTAAATTGAAAAGCTTCACAGACCGAATAGCAACAAAACACATCACAATTAATGAACACTTCGGGACAGTTCAGCTATTGTTTCTGGTGATGTGACCGGAGGTAGTTTTCCTGCTGCTTAATTGAAAGTGGCAGTGGAAGATGCAGAGCTGAAGCCATGAAGAGGCTCCGTTCTCTCTCGCTCTGTCTGTATCTCTCTGTAGTTGCCCAGTTTAATGTAACTAATGTAACCTGACGCGGTTCTTTGTGTCAGGAGAATGATGGGATGTTATCAGTGCAGTGCGTGTCCGAGGGTTTGTGTACTGATATGAGCTTTAGTTGAGCCGTTGAGGTGACCTCCTTCAGTCGCCACAGATCTCGTGGCTTTTAGTGTTTTATGGAGATTCAAAAAAGGCAGATTTTTTTGTTATTCAGCAGCTTATGCAAACATCTTGAACGTGCTGTAGTTCTGTAGCTCATCGCGCAATTGGTCAACGTGTTCGCTCATCACCGTTTAGTACATTTTATAGCTGTATTGTATTCTATTCTATTAAGGTATTTAAATATGGTTTAGTTTTGTTCTATTAAATTATTTAAATATTTGCTGATGTTCTATTTAGAGATTTAAATATCGTTCGGATTTGTTCAGTAAAGAGATTTAAATATTAAGTGACTTTGTTCTATTGAGAGATTTTAATGTGGCATGGTTTTGTTCTGTTTAGATATTTAAGTATCAGTCAATTTTGTTATATTCAGAAATTTAAATATTGTCCGGTTTTGGCATATTTAGCAACTTAAATATCAGTCGATTTTATTCTGTGCAGAGATTTAAATATCGGTTGTTGTTTTTTTTATTCAGAGGTTTAAATGTTGGTCAGTTTTGTTCTATTCAGAGATTTAAATATCGTCCGGTTTTGTTCTATTCTGATATTTAAACATCAGTCAGATTTGTGCTATTCAAAGATTTAAATATCGGTTGGTTTTCTTCTATTCAGAGATTTAAATATCGGCCGGTTTTGGCATATTTAGCAACTTAAATGTCAGTTGGTTTTATTCTGTGTAGAGATGTAATTATTGGTTGTTGTTTTTTTGTATTCAGATATTTAAATGTTGGTCAGTTTTGTTTTATTCAGAGATTTAAATATCGGTTGGTTTTGTTCTATTTAAAGATTTAAATATCGGTTGGTTTTGTTATATTCAGAGATTTAAACATCAGTCAGATTTGTGCTATTCAAAGATTTAAATATCGGTTGGTTTTCTTCTATTCAGAGATTTAAATATCGGCCGGTTTTGGCATATTTAGCAACTTAAATGTCAGTTGGTTTTATTTTGTGTAGAGATTTAATTATTGGTTGTTTTTTTGTATTCAGATATTTAAATGTTGGTCAGTTTTGCTCTATTCTGATATTTAAACATCAGTCAGTTTTGTTCTATTTAAAGATTTAAATATCGGTTGGTTTTGTTATATTCTGATATTTAAACATCAGTCAGTTTTGTTCTATTTAAAGATTTAAATATCGGTTGGTTTTGTTACATTTAGAGATTTAAATATTAGTAGTTTTTTTTGTATTCAGAAATGTAAATGTTGGTCAGTTTTGTTTTATTCAGAGATTTAAATATCGGTTGGTTTTGTTATATTCTGATATTTAAACATCAGTCAGTTTTGTTCTATTTAAAGATTTAAATATCGGTTGGTTTTGTTACATTTAGAGATTTAAATATTAGTAGTTTTTTTTGTATTCAGAAATGTAAATGTTGGTCAGTTTTGTTTTATTCAGAGATTTAAATATCGGTTGGTTTTGTTATATTCTGATATTTAAACATCAGTCAGTTTTGTTCTATTTAAAGATTTAAATATCGGTTGGTTTTGTTCAATTCAAATATCGTTGGTCATTTTTGGTCTATTCAGAGATTTAAATATCTTTTAAGTACTGTAAGTGTGAAGTAAATTACTAGCATTTTCATTTTGTTTCTTTATATGTCATCTTCTAAACATCAGACTGCAGAGCGCTACAGGGTCGGAAGCTGTAGATATGAAGCAGGAATATCCTAGTCCAGACTATTTCTTGATAACATTTGTACACTTCATATCATGTGACTTGTGTTTTCTGAAGCAAAAACGTTCTTTGCTGAGCATAATTCAGAAGAGATGTTTCATATCTGGGCACAAAAAATAAGAATTTGAAGTGATTTGATGTGAAAATGTTTCCTTGTGTATCTGTTGTGTGTGTGTGTGGTATTGGAAGAGGGTAAATCCTTTCCCAGCGTGCTGAGTGTTGGCGGCAGTGTTTGGCCGTGGGCCGTTCTCTCTCTCTCTCTCTGTTGTGTCCGTCAGGCCTGTAAGTGTGTCCTCGGGCAGTGATCAGCGGAGGCCCTGTATGCCTGGACACACATGAAAGACAGCGGAGACAGAAAGAGACAGAGAGAAAAGGAGGAAATGGTGAAACAGTTGAAGACAGAGTTTGTACATCCACAACCCTATAAACCAGCTGCTGCCTCACAGACAGCAGGGAAAAACTTTGATTCATGCAAATATAACATACAATAACATACAACTGATCATATAATTGATAATGGGAAACCACTTACCAAATCTTTAATTTTTTGATGGTTCAAGCAAATAAATGCATTTATAAGGACATATTGGTAGTACTGTGTTGAGTCTCTGCTTGTCCTGTGATAAAATGGGATCCGGAAGCAGTGATCTTTAATCTGAGCGTGACACTCATTCAGGTCAGCGTTGAAGAAGCTCCTCGGGAAACCTGATACTGACCTGAGATCCACCGGGAGTTCAGACCGCAGGTGAGAAACCTGAACCCGGTTAAGCTGGGTGGAGATGTGTTGTAGCGGTTAACGCTCAGGGCTGAATAACCAGAGTGAGACAATGCCAGACACATCAGTTCCAGATCCAGACCACAGCCTGTCAGCCCTAAAACCAGACTGTCCAATTCAATGAACTGCAAGAGAGGGAATGCTGAATATCGCAGCGCTCACGTCAAAAACAGAAGCTCAGCAGCCATTCAGAGCCATGCGTTTCTTGAAAGTGAAGATGCTGGGATGATAGTGGTTGAGGTGATTATTACCTTTGGTATGTTAGAAATAAGACTGTGGTGCTGTCTGGGTCCCTAAACTGAGACCAGATCCACACCAAGGCCATGTTTACGTGGTTTTGAGGAGTCTTGGGAGCAACACCACAAGATGAAGACTTCAACTCTGCTGGTAACGTCAGGATTGCTGTTTTTTTCTCCTTGCAAGACATACACTATGATCATTGAGATTCCTTTTGTTGACGTGCCTCCTGATTAATCGATAGAGTTTTTTTTTTTTTTTTTTTTGATGGCCTATGCCAATATCTGAGTGAGTAGGGTGCACACATAACAATTGCTGAAATTAAATATATATTTATTTACCATAATATTTACCCAAATAGCTAGAAATGAATCCTTTGAAAATGCATTAATTGAAAAAATCATTTGAATTTAAAACTGATTTTAAATTCAAATTTTAACTTGATTTAAACTTAAACTGCTTCTTGATTCAGTATTTTTCACAAACATAGCTGTCAGTCATCTCACACCAGGATTCATAATTTCTAAAATAAAGACCAGGTAATGCTAATTTCACATACAGTAAACCGTGAATAAGACATCTGGATGTAGCAGCATAGTTTGAAATCAAGACTAAATGCATTTTTATGCATTACAATGCACACTTCAGAAGATCTGAAACAATGTGTCAGGTTTGTGGAATGAAATGTTTATGAGATATTCAAGCGCTTGTTTAAACTATATAAATGCATATTGGCTGAATGACATCAGTGTAAAAAAATGTATTATAGTGTTTGCCTTTCCATTGTTAAATGGCCAGACAGTAAACTAATGAAGACAAATAATTTTTATTGGCCAATGCCAATAATTAAAAAAATGCCACATCAGTTTGGCCACTGGTTGAAACAGGAAGCTTGGACAGGAAATGCTGAAGGGAAGCCAATAGGTTGTAATTATGCCACAGCCATGAGCAATGATTTGCTGCTTGTCAGGTTTCAGGGTGGGACGTTTTCATTCAAGGCAGCATTTGATTCTGTGTAGTACAACATATTTGTGGTCCGTTTTCTCATTAAATGAGTATGTCTGCTGGACAACACTACGTATCCTAGATAGGGAGTGAATGCGATCAGATGGACACATCCTGACTCCGGTGATGGACTTCATGGAACGGAGCCCGTGGCGGAAACATGACACACTCTACATTATTTGTATCTGTGCTGTCTGTTAATCGCCCTGATCTGCATTGCTCATCAGTCACTAATTTCTTTCATTCAAGGTCAGGAGACGTTATTAGGGCGAAAGACACCCAAACCAAGCCAGGAGACTGTAATGCAGAGAGACAGGGCTGCTGGGCCAGCGGAGAGAGAAGAAGATAAAGAAACAGAGACGAGCCGAGGGTGCAACACAATCGCTCCAAACGTCTCCGAGCTCTTTTGTGCTCTTACTGACTGCTTGTGCAATTAGCTCTGAAGAATGAAGCACGAAGCGAGATGGTCCCGCCCAGAGTGGTGTTGGGATATGAGAGTTTGGCTGGTCTGGGACCAGCACGGTTAATTACTACATGACAAAAGAACAGCAGTCAGAGAGGAGTGTGGAATGTGTGCGGAGGCATTAAATGACTCTTACCTGAGACTGTGTGCTCTTACCTCACACACACACACACACACACACAGAGTCAGACTGGTTCCACTGATTTCCAGCGCTCATATTACATTACACATGCGTTTCCAGCCAATGAGTGATCAGCCTCTAGGCGTCTCTCTCCAGCTCCGGGAGTGATTTATGCATATGGTGTGTAAAGTCAATGACTCTCTGCTCTTTAAACGCTGCCATAAAGTTTCCCAAACTCCCCTCCGTCATTTCGTCTGCAGCAGGCCCTCAACACTCTTTTTTTAAAGCCGAACATGCTCTTTTACCTGCTTGTGAGGGATGACGGAGCAGATTTACAACTGCGAGAACGTCTCTCTCTCTGACAGTCTTTCTGTCTGGATGATTATAGCTGTAGCTGAGAAAAAGAAAGGTCATTAATGGGTTTTATTCAGAAGAAGTTCAGTTGATCATGTTTCTGTTTCTGTGATATGCTAAATGAGAAAAACAGACCATTTTCAGTAACACTTGCCATCTCTGAACAATAGAGAGGTTTTTGACAGTGTTAAATTATATTTCCATTTTCCATTTCCATTTTAATTTTAGTTAAAGTTTTAGTATTTTTTTGTAATGTTTTTGTCATTTTAGTTATTTTTAATATGTATGTATGTTTTTTTGTTTTTTTTTTAAATAAAATATTTTAGTTATTTTAGTACATCAAGTTAAACTAAATGAAAATGAGAAAGGTTGTTTTGGAAACTAGCTTAAATTATTAATTTTTTTTCCCATATTACATTTATTTCAGTTAGTGTTTTTTTTTTATGTCAAGTAACATTTTAAAAAAAAATTTTTTTTTTTGAATACTGCAGTCACATAAAACTAGTGTCCAGCATAACATCTTATATTGACACAGCACATATTCATGTGCATTCAGTGTTTGACTACATTCAACATCACACTTGCTCTGAACAATGCTGGATCAGAGATTGATTGATTTAGGCTAATTTGATCAAGCTTTGGTAGTACCCTCACATCCATTTTAAAGGAATACCATAATTAAAGCTGTAACATCTAATGTCAAGAAGTATTGCAGTGACAGTTTTCAAACATTCCCCTGTCTGTTATTGGTCAGCCAGACAGATGATCCCGCCCCAAACTCGCCCCATTGGTTGAGTCACAGCTACTGTGTCGTCAAGCTCAAACAGAGAGATTTTCCAGCGCAATCGACCTGTGAATGGATTATTTAAAGTTGACTCAGTGTATTACTGTGTGTTTGTGAGAAAGTATTTTAACACCCTCACTTCACCTCCACATCCATTCTACAGAATCCCCCAGATTTATTTTCCATGAAAGTGCAGAAAATGCCAACAAATTCAGCAGATTGGTGTGCGTCTGGTTGTGTTTCAGCGGCTGTTATCAGTTTACCTCAGTGTGTCCGTGTGTGTGTGCCACGGGCTAGCAGGAGGAGTTTGTGCTGCTCTCTGGAAGCCTCAAATCCAGCTCTAGTCTGGACTTAAAGCCCGGCTTAATGACTAGGCCGATTCACTGGCACCTCTGTGCCCTGCGCTCAGCCTCTCTGCACCACGCAGCCAAAACACGTGCAGACCGCCAGCATCACCGCGTGAACACCAGCTTTGAAGGTTAACCGTGAGCGGGATTGTCTTTGATTCGGTGCGGTGTTGACTCGCGCCGGTTTGGAGCTGTCATTTAGTTAATTAGTTATTTATCCGGAGATGAATGAAAATCTCAGCTAAACCCATAATAAACATTCATTTCTGTTTGAATTTCTGACATGCTGGGCTCAAAACAGACAGATTCAGATTCATGTTCTCAGTCACAAGTCTTCAAGAAGTCAACCTGTGTAAGACTTTCGTAAAGTGACGGTGAATGTTAAACTGGCTTACAAAAAAGCGTTTTGACATTTAAAACATGACTAACCTCAGCTTTTGATCCCAGAAAGTACAATAGGATTGTTTGAACAGAGCAGTGCTGTGATTTTGACCTTGCTTAACTCAGGATGCGGAACAGAAGTTAGTCATGTTAACCGTGTGTTAATGATCAATCAGTCTGGCCTTACTCAGGAATAGACAGACGCTCTGACCACCGCTGTGTGTGTGTGTGTGTGAGTTGTGCGGTTCTAGATTGTTCTGTTTGGCTCCATTCTGAGCTGAATAGACGCTGCCGACAACAACAGAACTGCCTTGACAGAGAAAAACACAAAGAGAGCCGTGTGTTTGTGTGATGTCACTGGCTGCCAGGGTTGACCTCAGCAGTGCCAAAGGGAACGGTTATTACAGCTGCAGTTGGAAACATGTTCACTCTTTCTTTCTTTTCTTCTCTCTGAGGCCCTCACCTCACACAAACACGCTCTCGTCGGTTAATGTTTAAAACCGAAGTGTGGCTCTAGTATCACCAAACAGAGCTGAAATATAATCACTCCCATCGTCTGCACTCTAAAAAATGCTGGGTTAAATACAACCCAGTGCTGGGTAAAATAGGGACAAACCCAGCAATTGGGTTGTTTT
>NW_015630543.1:548130-549344 GCF_001515625.1 Sinocyclocheilus rhinocerous
CCCAATTGCTGGGTTTGTCCCTATTTTACCCAGCACTGGGTTGTATTTAACCCAGCATTTTTTAGAGTGTGCCATTGCCGAGACAGACAGATAGTACATACACAAACTCGTGCTGTTGCTTGAGCTAATGTTGGCGTGTCAGATGCTCAAACATGAAAAGCAACCACTGGTATTGTAGGTTACAATTTAAAGTCTACACTGTAGAAACAGATTTTTTCAAAGATTACTAGATTATGTTTTACAAGAAAAAAAACACTATTTCAGTCTTAAATTAAATTCCATTTCTTTGTAATCTTTGGCGAAATTATCAGGAATTTCTGAGTGAAACTTGTTTTACCACCAAATTTTTGTCAGTGTACTTAGAGTACAATTAAATATATGTTTCAGTATAAAAAGTAATATATACAGTGCCGTGAAAAGGTTTTTGCCCCCTTCCTGTTTTTTTAATTTTTTGCATATTTGTCACACTTAAAAGATTCAGATCATCAAACCAATTTTAATATTACGCAAAGATAATGCAAGTAAATACAAAATGCAGTTTTTAAATGATAATTTCATTTATTAAGGGAAAAAAGCTGTCCAAACCTGCCCGGCCCTACGTGAAAAATTATTTGCCCCCCCCTCTTAAATCATGAAAGAACTGTGATTAACCACATTATTTTAGAAAGCGGAGTTAAATTTCACTAGCCACACGCAGGCCTGATTACTGCCAGACCTGGATGTAAAGTTTAAAAAAAATTACAAGTATACTTGCAGTATATGCAAAGAGTAAACTAACAGTATACCGTTTACAGTATACTTGCAATACAACAGAAAAGCTTGAACCTAGTACACTTAAAGTATACTTTTATGAACTAAAAAGTGGGCTAGAAGTATGGGCTTACATTTCTGCGCGCGAAAGATCATATTTTGAGCACACAAAAGTGCATTTTGCACGCGCGCGATCTGAGTTTTGTGGAGAAAATGTTCATTTTGCAAAGAAAAAAGTATTTTGAGCACACTAAAAACAATTTTGCATTTAAAATAATTTTTGGGATTTGTGCAGACCTTCTCTTTTGCGAGTGCAACGTTTCACTAGCTTGCTCACCTGATGCCCCCCCTCAGTGCTCTATAAATGCCAACAGCTCACGTGCTCAACACAACCCAGCGTTACAATATGCCATAATTCCAGCCAATCAGAGACGAGGCTGCTAAATTCTGATTGGCTGCCTTGA
>NW_015630543.1:549449-551473 GCF_001515625.1 Sinocyclocheilus rhinocerous
TTTTTTACTTTCAGTCTGAGTTAAATCTCTTTTTTTGGGCTCATTTTATCTGTAAAAGAAATTCTGCTTAATAATTATGCACACCTGAATATAAGACATTTTTCACTTCAGCCTTCAGCCTTCATGAATAATTATATATCAATTATAAATTATTAAATACAAGATTAATAGTAGTTATAATTATTGGTAAAATGTGCTTGGAAAAAAATATAATCAGAATATCAACTTGCATAATAATTATGCATGCACTGTATTTTTCCTCTTCTGCTGTCGAGGTAATGCAAGGAATGTTGTGATTTGGTTGTCAAGGCAGCCAATCAGAATTTAGCAGCCTCTGTCTCTGATTGGCTGGAATTATGGCACATTGTAACGCTGGGTTGTGTTGAGCAAGCGAGCCGTTGGCATTTAGAGAGCACTGAGGGCGGGCATCAGGTGAGCAAGCTAGTGAAACGTTGCACGCGCAAAAGAGAAGGTCTGCACACATCCAAAAACGTATTTTAAATGCAAAATTGATTTCCGTGCACTCGAAAGACTTTTTTCTTTGCGAAACGAACATTTTCTCCACAAAACTCAGATCGCGCGCGTGCAAAATGCACTTTTGTGCGCTCAAAATATGATCTTTCGCGCGCAGAATTGTGGCAGAGTAAGCCCATAAGAAGTGTATAACAGTGTAACAGTATACCTTTAAATTCACTTGTATTATAGTTGCAATACTAAAGGAAATCTACTGTTATATAAAGTACCAATTTACCACCAATTTTGTCCCAAGAAGTATTGAAATAGTACACTTACATGTACATTGCTATTATCATACTTCCCACATAAAGTATACTTGGAAAATATTCTTTATTAAGTTTACTCATAATAAAATGAACTTGAAATGTACTTCTTTTTGTAAAGGTTGAGTTAATGTTGTGTCTGATGCTCAAACATGAAAAGCATCACAGAGTTGTGGTATCTATACATTATGAGAAATAATTTAACATTTAAAAAAAAAACATAAAATATGGCACACTTCAGCTTGAAGTGGAATTAGAGTTCTCAGTGGGCTTTACTTTCCATTGCAGTCAGGGGTGGATGTGTGTGTGTGTGTGTGTGTAAGAGTGTCCTGCCAAATGTGGGTCATTTTTATGGCTTATCACCTCCTGCAGATGTGGACAGTAAAACTCTGCTGACCAGAAAATCTGCAGATTTGGCCTCAACAAAACACTCACATCAGTGCCATTAAACACCTTTTACTCTTGTATGTGTGTGTGTGTGTGTGTGCTGTGCGCGATGCAGTGAGTGCAGGTTGTGACATGCTGTAAGTCTGCGCTCTGTTCTTTTTCTCCCAAGATGTTATATGTGATGTACGCCGCAGGAAATGCAACATGCACACGAACGTCTTTCATACAACATGACAATTTTAACTTCAGATGTCTATCTCTGTCTATGTCTCTGTGTAAAATTTTTTTAAATAGTCCGTAATGATCAAAGTTTTTGTCAAATACTCCTCCAAAAACAAATAGCAAAATTGAAGCCACTGAGAAAAAGACATTTAATTCCAGACATTCTCTAAAACAAGTCTTATTGTCTTACACAATTTTGCTTCTTAGGTACACTCTAAAAAATGCTGGGTTAAATACAACCCAGTGCTGGGTGAAATATGGACAGACCCAGCTGTTGGGTTACTACCCAGAAGGTTGGGTTAAACATATGTGACCCTGCAGCACAAAAGCAGGCATGAGTAGCACAGGTATATTTGTAGGAATAGCCAAAAAAACATTGTATGGGTCAAAATTATCGATTTTTCTTTTATGCCAAAAATCATTTGGATATTAAGTAAAGATCATGTTCCATGAAGATATTTTGTAAATTTCCTACCGTAAATATATAAAAACTACATTTTTGATTAGTAATATGCATTGCTAAGAACTTCATTTGGACAACTTTAAAGGCAATTTTCTCAGTATTTAGATTTTTTTGCACCCTCAGATTCCAGATATTCAAATAGTTGTATCTCGGCCAAATATTGTCCTATCCTA
>NW_015630543.1:552139-597703 GCF_001515625.1 Sinocyclocheilus rhinocerous
ATCAAAACATAATTTTTGATTAGTAATATGCATGGCTAAGAACTTCATTTGGACAACTTTAAAGATGATTTTCTCAATATTTAGATTTTTTTGCACCCTCAGATTCCAGATTTTCAAATAGTTGTATCTCGGCTAAATATTGTCTTATCCTAACAAACCATACATCAATGGAAAGCTTATCTATTCAGCTTTCAGATGATGTATAAATCTCAATTTTAAAAAATTGACCCTTATGACTGGTTTTGTGGTCCAGGGTCACATATAACCCAACCGTTGGGTCAAAACAACCCAATTGCTGGGTTTGTCCATATTTCACCCAGCACTGGGTTGTATTTAAACCAGCATTTTTTAGAGTGTATCTTTATAAGCTTCTCAAATATATTAAGATAAAAATACTGATTATGGTGATGCTTTTTGCAGTACGGTGCTTCAAAAGCCATGCCAACCACCCTGAACTTCCCACTTTTCCCATTTGATTATGGAGAACTTGTTGGTTTAGTGTTCCAGCTGGCTTGATGGCAGGTATGCAGATGGATTGAGAGATATATGACAGACTGTCAGCTGATGTTGTTGTGTCATTCACAGACACAACAGTGTTGATTTATTGTGTGAATTCATAAAGGCCTCATTTCACTGAAACACGAGACGTGTGTCTAGAGATTTCAACAGCGCAGTGAATCCTGGCATTACCTGTCCGGCGGGTTTCTCCTCACAGTTACAGCTGATCCGGTAAACACATGACCGGCGGCCAGTGCGGATGCGCCTCAGGATCTGGGCTTTGCTGTTCGGTCCGACTCTCTGTTTTAATCTCCTTACCTTGACTGCAGAAGAATAGCGCGCGCAGCGGCCCTGGGCTAGCCAGAGGATACGGCTTTTTCTCGCTTAATTGGATTTCTGAGCAGTAAAAAGCAGAAATTCTTGGCATGAATTAGAGAGGCTGTGGTTTTGATATAAAGGCCGTGGTGCTGGTGCGGTCTGGTCCTGAAACTCAGGCCAGGGTTTCCTCTCATAAAACTTTCTTTCAGCAATCATGCTAATTCACTAATATAGAAAATGATTATGTACCAGGGCAAAGACACACATTATTGGTTAAATTTAAATGCCTATTAAAAATTCTCAGTTGTCCTTGAGAAGGTTTGACAACAAAACACAGTTTAAAAGACACTGGGTGAGATTCATTGGCTGGTCAACCCAAAGGAGTCTTTCTGGTTAGGCTAGTTAAGAAACCTGTTGAGGACCAAAGCAGAGCACAGGCCGGTCTTTTAAACAGGGTGTTTCAACCGTAAAAGACAGAAAACTAGCCGACATGCTTTCACCGTGGCCTTGCGACTTCAAACCACAGACCTATTTTTCACTGTCATCTCACCTGGGCTTCAGCCAGACTCTGAGGCGAGCAGGAGATTATACGAGAACTAGATCTCGCAGACGTGTGCGTTCTTGCACCCTCAGCACATTTACCGACGGCACTTGATTGTTTGCAGTTCCTCAAACGCATGTGAGAAATTTCAAACACTGTGACAGCTAGTTGAAGTACACCATCCTCCCTGGACCCCATTACACACACACACGCACACTCGATTTCTCAACTCTCATCATTTTTCCCGCTTCTTAACTCTGTCCTTTCAGATTTTTTCCCCGTTTTGTAAATCAGCTTACATCCAGATCCCAGCGTTTCTGCCTCTGTGATATAAATGCAGGTGAAACGTTGCGCATCCAGGCCTCGCTGCCCTTTCCACAGCGTTTATTTGTGAATTCATCAGCGCTCAGCCGTACTAGCGCTTTCCGCTTTGATGATTACCTGTGGAAACGCTTTCCTCTCCTGAACGGGAAACGTCATTTTTATTCATATCCTGACATTTCATGGCTATACAGCCATATGAACACATCAAACTTTTTCCCTTTGCGGCGTGGCAAAGAAAAATATTGTGTTTTTAACTGTCAGGTAATCGTGTGTAGAGTGGCACGGCGGCGTTTTATTGTCGGAGAGAGAGATTGGGTGAGTAAAAGTGAGAACGAGGGATTCATGCTGGCAGTGTCGCACACGTTCACGGGTTATTATATGCTGCCGACTCGTGTCTTTTGTTCTTTGGTGCTGTAAAATGGTGCGGAAGGAAAGCGTGGGGACAGGTTAAACTACAGAGGAGACGTCTCAGCAGTAAAGCAGCCAGAGCACTCTCTCTTTCTTTCTCTCTCTGCCTTAAGAGAGCCGTTATCAAAGGCTGTGTGGAGTAGGTCAGGCTCGCCCTCTCTTTGTTGGGAGAGCGGTGTGTGAAAAGAAGGTGCGTCTGCAATTCAATTCATGTCTGCCTCTCCGGGCCCTGTGTGACATCGTCAGAGCTGGCCAATCAGCACGCAGAGAGGCCTCAGTGCTGTTTGATTGGGGACTGTGAACGCCCTGCGGGGGGCTCTCGATTGTTTGAGCTTGACAATGGAAGAAAAGAGTAAGTGTAAAACTCTTTGATTTTCAGAGTCCTGACAGTACTTCAGCTGTTTTCAAAATGCAATAATCACACACACTATGTGTCCACTGTATGTCCCAAGTAATAATTAGATATGGCCAAATTGCAACTCTCTTTGTTGATGATAAAAACAGTTCAAAAAGTTGCATTTTTAGACTAAGTCTAAGTGGCCTAGCAGCACTGAAAAATGTCAAAAATGCTTAATTTATTTTAACTAATTATGTCCTAGTTTGGTCAGTTATACTACATAACTTTTAGTCATATTTGCTGTTACATGTAGCTGTAATGATGCAATCAAACTTATAGCAAATGTGGTAGTTCTGTATGTTGTTTCGGGGTTGGCATGAAAAGAGTAAGTGTAAAACTCTTTGATTTTCAGAGTCCTGACAGTACTTCAGCTGTTTTCAAAACACCCCAGCTTTTCCAGTGACAAGCTGATTTTCCCAACACGAAGCGCGACAAACACGCTGATGTCATGCTGTATTGCATAAGCAGCTTTACGGCAGAGTGAGTTGATGCAATAATCACACACACTATGTGTCCACTGTATGTCCCAAGTAATAATTAGATATGGCCAAATTGCAACTCTCTTTGTTGATGATAAAAACAGTTCAAAAAGTTGCATTTTTAGACTAAGTCTAAGTGGCCTAGCAGCACTGAAAAATGTCAAAAATGCTTAATTTATTTTAACTAATTATGTCCTAGTTTGGTCAGTTATACTACATAACTTTTAGTCATATTTGCTGTTACATGTAGCTGTAATGATGCAATCAAACTTATAGCAAATGTGGTAGTTCTGTATGTTGTTTCGGGGTTGGATGTCATGATCTATAGAGTCGAACGCAGCACTAAGATCAAGTAAAACTAGCAATGAGATGCAGCCTTGGTCTGATGCAAGAAGCAAGTCATTTGTAATTTTAACAAGTGCAGTTTCTGTGCTATGATGGGGCCTGAAACCTGACTGAAATTCTTCAACTACACCAAGGCTCTCCTCTGCAGCGCTTCATTGTCTCTGTTTAAAGTCCCTGGGCTTAGACGTGCCAGTGTCTGATTTCAGCTACTATTTTCTTTCTCTCTTTCGCTTCCGTCCCACACCCCAGCGAGGGTTTGTGTTTCACGGGACGGAGGAGATGTTTGACTCTGTGTGAACCTCTTCAGCAGTGATTTGTAAAGTCGTGAGACCGAAGGCAGATGCGTGGGTCTGCTGGAGCAGGTCAGAGGTGCGGAGCTGTTTTAGCTCGTTGATGTCAAGCAGAGGTTTTCCAGCGTATGGCTGGCTGTAAAACATCATCTGCGCCCGACGTAGCTCTCGCACTGAACATGTGCAGGCCGTATCTCAGCCTCAAATCTCAGGAAACAACTATTTATATTGTACATTAAGAAAATGAAGCCAGTTTGTTGCATTTTTATGACCCCAAATTCTGTAACACAGTAATGAAAATGATGCTGCACATTCCTGTTTGTTCATTTTTGACAGATGCATTTTTAATTGTTTATGTATTTTGTTATCTCTATGTATGGCAGCACTCTTTAATTGGCATGCAAATGGCCGTGATGTGTATAGTGATTCAGTGATTTTGTGCAGGCGTGCCGACAGTGCTTTCGGCGAGGGGGTTAAGGAGTATTTTGACAGTCTCTGAAGGTGTTGCTTTCAGCCGTTTTAATTGGTAGGAAATCCATTTACAATGTGTGCGCTTTCGACATTTTGCTCTTCAAGAAGACTGCTTCTCCCTTTTCACAGGAATAATGTTAATAGCGAGATTAGACTCTCGGTCCACTCGACGAAAGCACAGTGAAGCACACAAAAACAGCCGTAAACCTGTGGTCATAGCATTTTGCAGCCGTGAATCGAAGCACTCAGGCACAGCGGAGGAAGTGACACGTATTCTTTACCTACAGACAAGTGTCACCTTTTGTTATTTCTACATAATTGAGCATTTTGTTTTAGGTAAAAGTGAGAGAAGCCATTTAGCCGTCATCGCAGCTGTCCTTTCAGTTTTGGAAGTCACCGAAGTTGCAAAGTCGTTTGTTTCTTCAACACCGTTGACCCTCATATTGTATAGCTACAGGCTTTCACATGTGAAATTGTGGAACCAAGGTCATTTTTAGCACTGGCTTATCTTTTGCTGTCTTTTAATTTAAGTCATGGAGAGACTTGAGTTCACTTTTCCACTAGCATCAGTTTGTCTTATAGACATTTCAAAGCAAAACTGTAAAAATAACACGCCAGTTAATGTGCCTTCACAGTTTTAACTGAAAATGAACAGCGCTTTAAAGATTTTGCAGCTTTGTAAAGCTCATGAATTTTTAACCAAGAAACCATTATTGAGTTTACGATTGGTTGCTAAACACCATTCTAGCAGCATTTTGGCACTGCAGGGTTAAAAACTGTGCCTTCATGATTAGAAATGTAGCTATGAATGGCGCAGGCCTGAACAGAGTAAAATAAAGCAGTGCAGAGCGGAGGTTTTATTTATGAGATCTCTAGTGAAGTTGATTAATCTGACGCTGTCTGTGACTAACCTTCTGTAAAATAACATTTTCCCATTTCACCCAAAACAACACAAGCGCTATCTGTGTTTCTTCATGTTGATTGGATCATTATTTGTGTTTTTCAATTTAGTTCAGGAGCTGATGGCTTCATGATTGATTCCATCCCCTCCCACCATACCGTTTTCCACATCTGGCTAGTTTGCAATATTAGGAATCGATTCCTGAGTTTTAATTCGAGAACGTGGGCTGACTTGATGCTGATTTGTGTCCTGCGCTTTTGCAGGGAAAGTCTCTTTCCCGATCGCTATTAATAAGCGGGTGTTTATGAGCGTGCAGGGATGGAGTTGTTAACCCGTGTTTATTGGCGACTGCGAACAGGCTTTACCCTTGAGGTTTTATCAGACACAATAATTATTTTATTATGTAAATCAAGAGCAGGCTATTACAGTATTTCATTAGCAAGGCTGAATATTAGCAGCCATAGATTAGTATGCAAATCATCCCCGTTAGTGTCCTTGCAGCGTCGCTGATTGCAGGAGCCGCGCTCGGGCCCATCTGGAGCGGAGCGCCGCGTTATGGACTCATTAAAGCGCTCTGCCCGTCTGTCCTGCACAATTAGCCGAGTGCTGCGGCCGTGAAATGCCATGCATTCGGTGGGCTATGAAAGATATTTGCTGCATAAGGCAGTGGGATTGTGGCGATTTGGAGCTCCTGAATAGCCGCTGCCCCATTTAGACAGATGAATTCTGTCCTCGGCACATAAGCGGGCGCTCTGTCCTCGGGCCAGCTATCCGTGGCTATTCCGGCCCCTCGGCGGAGCCAAGCGCGTCAAAGAGAGTCAGATGGTGTGTGGAGGTGTTTGGTTTTGTGATGCTGGAGAATATTATGTGTGTGCGAATGTGGGCAGACGCCACTGCGAGAACGGAGCTCAATTTCCTGTGCTGCAGATAAATTAAACGCTGCGAGACGATTCAGTGGGTGTTGTATTTTGTCTTGAATTTGAAGATGATTGGCTTTGGTTTGGGAGTCTCTTTGTATGGCTAAGCGTTTAAAATACACACACTGGCCTTTTCGCAAATACATTTAATCGATGGCCAGCGCTCACAGAGGAACTAAAGACAATAACGCTAAGATTGTGCGTAAGTAAGGAGTTCATTCTCGGTTCAGGTCCAGGGAAGTTTTACGTAGATCTAACCTATGGATGAAACCCATGTTGATGTATGTTTTAATTTAAACAGAATTCGATGACATGTTGTTAAAGTAAGATTCAGTGGATGAATATTACAAAATCAGAAAGAGAAATAATAATAATAAGCATGCATATGCAATTTTTTTGTGATATTTGCACTTTTAAACAAAACCCGCCCACATATTTTCAAGCTTATGGCCAATTTGATCAGTAATAGATGAAATGGTGTTGTTAGAGATTTGAGGCTCAGCTCATAATGCAACTTTTATTAGTGCTCTTGGATGCATGAGAAGTGACACGTCTTTTAATTTTGTGTGTCTCAAATGATTTTAGCATGACATGGCACTAAGTACGTGGATTAGCAGTAAATGACAGCGGTATTATTAGTCTGCCTTTATAATCAGTCAGATTAAGTGTGCAGACGTCTCTCCTGCCCTCTGGAAGTCAGTGTCTTCTTCTTTGGTTCATTAACACACTCAATCCACTCTTGCAACGGTCTGTTTGCAGAAGTCGTTGTCAGCCGTTTCCTACATTTGCATGTGTTTGAAGTGCAAAATGTAGGAAACGTGTGTTTTACTCGCTCAAAACTAAGTCTACGCCACACTGGCACAGGATATTCCCTTAAAATTCAATGAAAACGCACAGCTCAGGTCTGTTACTCTTACATATTGCATTATACTGCAACTAGAAAACCTGCGAAATGTGCTTGTGTCTCAAAGTTGAGATTATTGTAATTTTTGTTGCGACACAGTCTGGCGTAGAGATCTGTTGAACGATGAGGACTCATTTCCATGTGTAACTTTGGGCTCGTGTCACAGCCCTCGCTGCGGAGATAAGTTTGTGTGGCCTCTTGGGAAGGTGCAGATATTTCTTTCCCAATATTATGCAGGGCTGTTTAATTAACACCTTCATCTGTCTGGATTTCTGCTCTCTCTGTGAAATCACGGAGAGGTTGTAAAGGTCAGTGGATGTAAAACACGGAGCGTCTGACCTTTACACAGGTGAGAAAACCTCACATAATAAATGCACTGCTTCAGAGTCACTATCAAGTTCTGAGTCAGTCATGACGGCCTGTCTAACAGTTTTTCAAGATGATGATAGTTAATCGTTCAGATGAATGGCCAGTCTGAAGGTTGTAGTTGAACGTTAGAGATTGGAGGAGATGGAGGTGTTGGTGGGTGGGATTGTATTTTACTCTCCTTTACCTCACTGGTGGACTTTATTATACTAAACAAATCAAATAACGGCACAAATGTGCCCATTATGTCCATAAAAATGCTGAGATTTTTTGCCTCAGTTCCTTGTCTTGCAGCTTATTGTTGGTTTGTGGAGGATGCAGCAGATCAACACAATTTGTCATACTTTACTGAGACTCTACTGCATCACTCCACCAATGCTCACCCTTAGTCATAAAAACAAATATTAAAAATATATGGTCTTTATGTTGTTTCTAATTTGAAGATTGAGTGTGAAATTATTGCAATATAAAAGTACATTTAAAAACATATATATGAACACTCAATGAAATGCATATACTAAAAAAATCTGAAATATCAATTTTAATATCAATATCAAAATATCAATTTTACAGTATATGACATCAATATACTGTATACCAATATATATCTGTGTGTGTGTGTGTATGTGTGTGTGTGTGTGTTTAGAAATGTACATTTATATTAAATTTGTATTAAATGGTCTATAGCTACATTCAAGTTTTAATTGTAATATATTTTATTTGATGGATCATGATGGCAGAGCGCCAGAAAATAAAATGCTTATGCAGTGTAAAATATATATTTTACATGTCATGTAATAAATTGGCATAATTAGTCAAAATAAATTATGTAATTATTTATATATGGTCTCAAAGCTTGTGTTTTACTAATGCAATTCATCTGTTGTGTACATTTCTTTGTATTGCAGTTCAGTAAATTCATCATCCTGTCATTTCAATTCAAACATCAATTCAACATCCTGTGGGGTGTGAACAATTCACACTCACACTCATGAACTAAATAGGGGAGCTAGTTTTGACACACACACACACACACACACACACACAGGCGGATATTGGCAGGGAGAATGGCAGCAGGACGTGACACACTCTTGATGGGAACACTGTCCTTTATGTTGTAAGTGTGTAATACACTACTGCCACACCACAACTCTAACATACCAAACCGGCTGTTTCTGTGTGTTCATAACAGTATGAATCACAGATGATTTATGCTTTCTGCAGGTCTGTGTGACTGTAAGAGGTTTATAAATCTCCTGTTAGCTGATTTGAGTCTTTGACTGTATGTGCTAGTACTCATTATCACCCCGTTTCGTCTGCAGTTTTCATAATAAGACTGAGCTATCAGTAATCTCTGTAAATGAGTAACAAAGTCTGTCGCTGCTTCAGAGAAGGGTTGTTGTCGTAAGAACATGATTGTCGACTTGAGAAACACAAACAGAGGACGTTTGATATGAGGAAACTAGAGCACTAGATTTGGGCATGTGCAGAAAGTACCCTGTTCTTCTGACATACGGTAAATCAGTAGAGGTATTTACCCTGACAAAAAGTACTGAACATGGTACAGTGATGACGGTACTTTGATGTATAACACTTTAATGATCATTACTGTCACATATCATATTCATATCCCCTTCATATGCATATATCATGATCATGTACAAAAGTATTTATGCGATATTAAAAAAGAAATTGTCATATAAATACTTTATAAATTAAAGTATGTGATCAAAATGAAAATTTGGCATTCATAATCCTAATTTGACATAATGTCACTTTGAAAAAAAAAATATATATATTACATAAGTTTGTAACAAAACAATGTGTTCAAATGAAAGATGTACTAGAAAACACATAGAACATGTATTTGGGTGGGTTTAATACTGTGGCTTTCCCTGTATCAAAAAAAAAAAAGTAGTCTATTTGCATTTTCACTAGTGGTCACAGACTTTTGGATCTTGCTGTGTGATTGTCTCATTCACCGAAAGCTGTCAGATTCTGTACTAATAAAGTTGTGCATTTGTGTTTGAGTTGTAATGTATATAATGATGCTCTGTTCTAGGCGGCTGCACCTTCGATGATGGCCCAGCACAATGCGACTACCAGCAGGATCCTTACGACGACTTCGACTGGACACACGTCAGCGCTCAAGAAGTGCCGTACCTGCCCTCTGACCTTCCCCAGGGTGAGTCCATCAGACACACTTGCTCATAGCTGAACTAAACTAGATTTAGATTCCACTGCGCGCAATAACGTCCTCGCTAACCTCACGGTTGGAGAATCTGAGGCAAGTGGGGCAAGTCTCCAATTTGAGCGAACACAAAGTGAGAGTGGGAACGCATGGTTTTATCTGCCCTTGGGCTTGTTTAAACAGTAAGGCAGATTTAGGAATGTTTTAATGGGCTGCTAACATTTGAACAAATTTGCAGCAGCGTCTTATCGTGTCAGGGTAAAAGCCATTAGTGAAGAGCTGAAGAAGTTGAGAGAAAATAGGCAGGTAACAGAACATTAATCTTCCTTCAACCGCTGTTCCCGCTCTCTGAACACTCTTCGGATGGGATCTGAAAATACTTTGCCATTTACATGACAAAACGTGTGAAGTGCCGAAGGGGGGAAAAAGGCTTTGGTCAAAGGACTGTCATACGTGATACAATTAAGCTTTTTAAATGCGCTCAAAAAAGAGGGGAGAGCGGAGCGTTGCGACCTTCACTTTTCACCTCTCCGACGCTTAATCACTCGTTTTCAGACAGGAGATTCTGCTCAGGGAAATTAAAGCATTTCACTCTCAGCTAAATTCCATAATTAATTAGATATTAAGTTATTAATCAAGGCAGGAGAACAGAGAAGGTCGTCAGCCCTTGCTTTCAGTCAGGTAGGGTTTCACTAGAAGAGGACCTGAAGGAGAACAGCATTGCAGCTTTTATGATAATAGCTGTTGCATCTTGCGCGAGGCGCTTGGTTGACTAACACATTTGAGCAAATTAATTGAACAAAAAGATGATTTGATATTTTGTCATTTTCGCTGCATTTAGAAGGCATGCATTCATTAAGGTTTATTTCTCACTGTGTTTGCCGGTGTGTTTGTGTGAACAGCTGGCCTCGTGGGATGCAGTCTCTCGCTACATTCACTTGAGAACATCATTTAGAGGACTCTCATCTGACTCGTCTCTAATCTGAAAAGTTGACAAAGATGGGGCGTTTACATGTCTTCATTTTCATATCAGACAATCAACAGAAGTGCTTTTTGTGCAGAAAAACGCAGGGACGGGGAGAGAGATAGATAGAAAGGTGGACAAAATAGACAGGGGAAAGAGAAGGATAGAAAGAAAAAAGACAAAAATGTACGGGTGAATGAGATAAAAAGATGGACAGGAATGTAGATAGAAAGGTAAATGGGGAAGAGGGAAAAAAGAGAGATGACAGAAAGAGAGGAATGTAGATAAAATGGACAGGAAAAGACACAAATGTGGATAGAGGAATGGACTGAATAATGAGACTGATGGACTGGAACAACAGAAATTTGGATAGAAAGATAAAAAGGGGACGAGAGAAGGATGAAAAGAGAAAAGACAGGGATGGATAGAAAGAGACAGGAATGTGGACAAAAATGGACAGGAAAAAAAACTGTGGACAGAGAGATGGACTGGAAAAGAGACAGGGAGATGGACAGAAAGAGTAGGGTTGGGTACCGAAACCCGGTACCAATATGGCAATGGTACCTATGTAACCGGTATGTACTAGAACCGAATCCGAACGCAGATTTCGGTGCCATGCCTGAGCGATCGATTGAAATATTTGTCCTCTGGTTCTCCGAAACGGACGTAAGAAGCATCATCACTGGCACCGCACGTGAAACATAATTTCCCGACTGAGAAAATACACGTGAACTCAAGTCGGAAAACTCTAACAATACAAATCCAACAAACCTTTGTAGTAACGCGAGTGTCCATGTTGTTTTCACATTCCGACTCGGGAAATGAGAGCATCCGAGGAGCACGTGAATGCAGTAATTACACTTGCTCTGATGAAGAAACGGCTGAAAACACATCCCTTTCATTTTCATTTGACCCTCTAACTCTAACTCTAGCTCTCTCTATTCTAATGCTACTTCTAATTTTATCTGCTTGTTTCTTTTTAATTAAAAACTTGACCCTCTAACATTTGCACTCTCTATTCTATTTCTATTCTACTTGTTTTATTTATAAAGAAAAAAGATCCTCTAACACTAGCATTCTCTATTCTTTCTCTATTCTTTCCACTTATTTTCTTTTTATTTATTATAAATAATGACCTTCTAACACTAGCATTATCTGTTCTTTTTCTGGTCTATTGAATTGTTTTATTTTTATTTAAAATTACCCTCTAAAACTAGCATTCCCTATTCTTTTTCTATTCTTTCTACTTTTTATTTATTATAAAAAACAAAATAAGCAACAAAAAAAAAAAGACCTTGCTATGTATACTGTTAGGTGAAGCCCCGCCCACAACTGTCCTTTTTTTGGAAAACTAAAATATGGTCACCCTATTATAAATATACTTAATTATTATGAAAATACCAGAGATGACTTAAATAACACAGATAAACTATATTGTCGCAGTCGAGTGTTTATTGTCTTTGTTTTATCATTCAAAACGTTTATATGTTCTGTTAAGTCAGTTACAGATATAATAGCAATGCCTTTGTCCATTTAAGGGATTTCCTGGAGGGTCATGAGTTCTCTCTACTTCTGTGACTGGATATGTGGATTTTCTGTGCGAGGGCGCCCTCTGGCTTTCAGTATAAATGAAACAGACAACATGTGTTTATAGTGCTAATGGCCAATCCATAATTTTTTGGGGGAATTTTTATTTATTTATTTTGTAATAAGTATCGGTTCAGGCACAGGAACCGTTTCAAAAGTATCGATTTGGCACCGGTATCGGGAAAAAAAACAAACGATACCCAACCCTAAGAAAGAGACAGAAATTTGGACAAAAAGTGGACAGGAAAGATAGAAGTGTGGACGGAAAGGTAAACAGGAGAGGAGACAGAAATGGACAAGAGAACAAGACAAAAAGATGGAAAGAGAAAATACAGAGATGGACAGGAAAAGAGAAATGTGGACAAAAAATGAATAGGAAAAGACAGAAATATAGACAGAATGATAGACATGAAAAAGAGAAGGATGGAAAAGAAAAATAGAAAGAGATGGACAGCAAGAGACAGAAAGATAGGAAAAGAGAGAAGGATGAAAGAGAAAAGAAAGAGATGGACAGAAAAAGAGAAATGTGGGCTAAAATGGACAGAAGAATGAGATACAATGATGGACAGGAACAACAGAAATGTGGATAGAAAGATAAACAGGGTAAGATAGAAAGATGAAAAGGGAAAAGACAGGGATAGATAGAAAGAGACAGAAATGTGGACAAAAATGGACAGGAAAAAACAACTTTTGACAGAGATGGACTGGAAAACTGACAGGGAGATGGACAGAAAGAGGCAGAAATGTGGACAAAATGTGGACTGAAAGAAAGAAATGTGGATGGAAAGATATGCAGGAGCAGACAGAAATGGACAACAGAACAGGAAAAAATATGGAAAGAAAATACAGAGATGGACAGGAAAAGAGAAATGTGGACAAAAATGGACAGGAAAAGACAGAAATATGGACAGAACGATAGACGTGGAAAAAGGGAAGGATGGAAGGGAAAAGAAAGAGATGGACAGAAAAAGACAGAAATGGACAGGAAAAAAACAAACGTGGATAAAAAGAGATGCAAAAGAGAGAAGAATGGAAAGTGAAAGAGACAGTGAGATGGACAGAAAGAGACAGAAATGTGGATAAAAAGATAGACTGGAAAACAGAGAAGTTTGGAAAGGGGGAAGACAAAGAGATGGACAGAAGAAGACAGATGTGGACTAAAAATGATCATTAGTTTATATTGGTGTATTATTAGTTGATGTGCACGAGGTTCATTATGGTCCATTCCTGCACTCTCTGCAAACAGAACATTTTTATAACGTGATGCAAACATATTTGCATGATGTGTTTTTCCCATAATTGCAAGCATTGACGCTAGCTGCATGGGTTGATGTCTCAGTGCTTGAGGGAGTCGTTTGGACGGTGTGGCTGAGTGACTCATTGTAACAGTAAGTGAGCACAAGGCCTGGAGAGGATTCTCTACAGCTACAGGGATGCATTTTAAGTTACGGTGGATTAGCACAGACACATTAGATGCTACTTTTGTTTTTTGTATCATTCTGCCTGAAGGGTTGTTCACACTGATAGTATTTTGCAGTAAAAAAGCAACCGGAAGTCGCTCCTTTTCAATGATGGTTAGTGATTTAAGGCGACATAGCCGACAGCAACTGTTGGAAATGCACAAAGTTGTATATGAGGAGTTGATCTACTGGTGACTGTCAATGGGAGTGCAGGCACTGAAGCTCAAGTGATCTACCTCCTGATAGATTCTTACTGATGTTCAGTGGCATTAAATCTGCTTGAACACTGGATTTGGAAAATATTTGAGTTGATTGATTTTGATTTTAAAAAGTAAAAGTGCTGAAAGAAGTGGCGGACAGTTTTTCATCTTCTTTATTAATCATTCTACCAGAGGACGTGTAAGTTCTCATGCCCCTCTGCTATCATAAACATCAAAAAAGTAGTTGAGTGGTGTTCATGTGTCTCTTTATGAAACAGCTCAGATGTAAAATTGGGACGTCTCAGCTGAGGGCACTCAGATCCGCCTCATGGATCGGCCACGGGATGCTTATGCATATACACTAGGGCTGTGAATCTTTGGGTAGACAGCGAATCGATTCGATTCACGATTGATAGGTTTTCGATTCGATTCAAGAACGATTTTTGCAAATTCAGAACGATTCAATTAGATTAAATTCACAATTAAATTCGATTAACGATTCGATTCTGCATTCTTTAAGTTCTATCAGCGCGAGATCACTTCTCTTTCAGTGCTAAAACTTCTTTATCTCATTTTCATAAAATAAAATGCTATAGTATTTAACTTTTCCTCTCCATCGGCGAATGATGATTCTGAGAAAACGCGCCCGATGTCTGTTTGCTAAAGCAACAAACGCTACTTTCATGCATCTGATTATCAGATAAACCTTGCGCTCTTATTTCAAGGTTGTTGTTAATGCTGTGGTTATTTTAACAGTTTCCTTCGTACATTCGGTTCAACGACATTGTTAAAACATATTGATCATTCAATGGAACTGTGCGTATGCTTTAGACACTTACATTTTTGCTCCGTCCATGCAATAAATGCGCAGCCTTCGACTGCTCAGGTAATGTCGTCGGTATGACCGAGATCCATTGAAAAACTACAGAAAAGTAAAACTACTTCACTTTAGCATTACTGGCCACTAGGGCTGTGCAATATATAGAAATTATCGAAATATCGCAAATGTACATATCGCAATGTACATATCGCAATATGCATATCGCTATGGCTTGCAATATTTGGGGCCATGAACAAAAGACAAAGAAACCTGATGAAGTCGTCGCCGCTG
The DNA here is from genome assembly GCF_001515625.1 of Sinocyclocheilus rhinocerous. Taxonomy (NCBI): domain Eukaryota; kingdom Metazoa; phylum Chordata; class Actinopteri; order Cypriniformes; family Cyprinidae; genus Sinocyclocheilus; species Sinocyclocheilus rhinocerous. Next base: position 566,812 of record NW_015630543.1, read on the forward strand.
CCCGCGCTGGAGGAGTGTTTGGTCTGATGATATTGTCCAACTGGCTTTGAATGGAATGAAGGTTACTGCAGTGCACACACAACCCTGACCTGACCGTATAAATGCCGTTTCACACAGCACTCCCTCATCCACCCTGCTCTCTGCTTTATTTTACTGTCATGTTCTGCACATCCTACACAGAGCTTGGAGTCCATATCTTTAGCAGCTTTATGGGAAACTATTTTAAAACAGTTATTTTGATTGATTGCTTCTACACTGCAGTCAGATGATCGCTTGGGAAAAGTAGTTGACTACTCTTCAAACATTTGCTAAAAAATAGCTAACTACATTGAAACTCATTTTGAGGGGGTGTGTTGTATGATGTATATGGGAGCATTGTGCCTGTAGACGATAGCGTGTATCGACGATCGTCAGAGATGTTGCCTGTGGATGATTATTATTATTATCAAGCTAGTAATGCTATCTAATTAATATTAAGGCTTATTTGTTTCATCATATTTCTTTTTCTGTGTTTTTACAGTGTTGGTTGTTATAACCAATCTCACACGATTCCGTTGAGTTTATAAACGCAATGGCCAATCAGAGGCATTCAGATGACTGCTATAATGCAAATCCTAATCTAATCATGACAAACTAGAGTAGTCAACATTTGAAGTGGATCAAAAAAGTTCATCAAGTTGTCCTAAGACAAGAACGCATTTTGGTTTTAGGTTTTAGGACAACTTTGGTGCTATAATGCAAATCCTAATCTAATCATGACAAACTAGAGTAGTCAACATTTGAAGTGGATCAAAAAATTCATAAAAGTTGTCCTAAGACAAGAACGCATTTTGGTTTTAGGTTTTAGGACAACTTTGGTGAAAGGTTTTGATCCACTTCAAATGTTGACTACTGTATATATCATTGGAAAGGTCTAAGACTTCTAAATATATATTTTACCACTGTTTTACACATGTTACAAATTATGTAGGAAAAGTAATAGATTATTTTATGACTAGAATGGACCTCAAAAACCTACATCATAACAGGAGTTCTGACCTTTGCCACAAAAAGTCTTTCTTCGTTGCCTTTTTCCCTATCACACTTTAGAAGTCATCATAAATTATATATCAACTGAAAGCTTAAAATCTCAAAATTCATCCTTTGAAAACCATTTTAAAATCAGACATTGCATTACCGTGGAAATGGTTCATCAAAATCATATTACAAAATATTTTCATTCATGAATTATACAAATTTAAGTTTGGATTTTCACGTCTATTTTCAAAAATGGGAGTGACAGTTAAAGGGTTAAGGAGTCCGTAGGTTTTTAATTATATTGGATACAATTTATAAAAATAAAAAAAAAAGAATAAGAAAAATGATGATCTCAGTTATGTTGACTGTACAGTAGTAATTCTCACTAAATACAGGTCCCTCATTTATGCAAAAGTGATAAACAGCAGAATTTAGCAAAATACAATCCATAATTATATAAGATAGTTTTTAATTTTAAGGACACATGGCTAGAAGGAACTTTGAGTGATAACTCAAATTAATAGTTTTTTAGATAATCTGAGCACATTGATGCAAGGCTACATGCTATTCAGTGTTTTACTGTATAATTTAGCTTTGGACAAGATATATTATTTTGAAAACCTTTTAATTAAAAATTTTGGAAACTGCTGGTGGCTCTGAACGACTGGTTAAGTGCTTTTGAAGGGCTTGAGTTTCTGTGAGCGTTGGAAGATCGTTGGGAAGGACGAGCGTTTGAGCGCAGTGACAGAGCTTTCCGCTCTACATCTCCTGGCCAGTGTTTGCCTGACAAAAGGGACCGTTCCTGTTAATGTGGGTCACTGCCATGAAGGAGAGCGCGCCACACCGGCCTGTAAAATGAGAGCGCTTTTAAAGAAGCCGAGCAGTTCGGACTGATGTGTTTGAGTGCTGCAGAGGTGGCGCAGGCAGTTTGTGGTTGCGTTAGGGTTGTGGGAAGTGTGACAGCCATCTTGAGCGGCTTCTGTCTGCCATCTTGTTGAGGGTGTTGTGACAGCGTCAATGTTGAGATAGTGTTTGGATAGCCGCTGACGCCTCTCATCTACTTCATCAGCCTTATTTAGATAATAGCTACTATGCATTTCAATTCTCTGCGATTCTTCACATTTGCCAAAAATGCTAGTTCATTTACTGCAGTGAAATCAGTGCAAGATCTCCTTCAGTCAGTATGAGAAGCTTCCAGAATTGGTTGTTTTGATGACTGGTTACCACATTTTTTTGTAATAGCGCTAACCCTGGTATTATGGTAAATGGTCATAAACGCTGCGTTTAATGCCACAGAATGACTCATTATGAATGAATTTAATTTGTAGTTTTTTCTTTTTTTTTTCTGACACCGTGCAGTTTTTCCTCCGCTGAAGGTTGAGCGTTTCCTCTCTGAGCAGCAGATGAGCTTCGGGGCCAGAGCGGCAGGGATCTGAATGTGAATGCCTGCATTTTACATCACTGCCAAAAACCCAACAGCCCATTTCAGTTATTCACATTTCATGAGCAATCAAAGAGAGCTTGGATGGGATGCGTTTGACAGGTCTGTTTGCTCTCTGAATGTTGAGAGGTAACAGATCTCGTTTAAGCTGTGCCTTTGGTCATTCAGTGGAATCAACTAGTCTAATGGTTCGAGTAATCTGCCGTAAATGTGATTTTCAATAACGCATGAGATTGCATTGATAATCAGTGTCAGCACTGCAAACGTGTGTTTAAATAAGTTGCTCTTTACGTTTTGTCTCGCAGCTAGTTTGAACTACATCTACACAAATTTAGCCAATTACAGCAGAGCTCATTTACATATTTAGGAATCTTAAAGGATTTGTAGCATTTGTTCACATCTGCTAAATATTGTGCAAGAACCTTGACTAACATTAGTGGACTTCTAAGCTGACTCCAGGGAACAAAATCAACTGCTACAAAAGTGTGTTTCTGATAGCTCTGGGTGTGTCTGTGTGGTTTTGGCACGGGTCGAGGCTGCATTCTGTAGAAGTGTGTAACAAGAACATGTTTTTTTTCTGCTCAGTCATGCTCTGATTCCAGTAAAAAACAAGGTCATTTGTTCACATCTGCTAAATATTGTGCAAGAACCTTGACTAACATTAGTGGATTTCTAAGCTGACTCCAGGGAACAAAATCAACTGCTACAAAAGTGTGTTTCTGATAGCTCTGGGTGTGTCTGTGTGGTTTTGGCACGGGTCGAGGCTGCATTCTGTAGAAGTGTGTAACACGAACATGTTTTTTTTCTGCTCAGTCATGCTCTGATTCCAGTGAGGAGTGACTTGAACATCAGACCTCTGAGCAACACACTAATGCGCTGCACATTTCACATTGACTGAGGATTTGTCCTTGTGCTCACACTGAACTCCTACACCCTCTGGAACCCTCTGTTTTACATCAAACCATCAATAGTTGATGTCATGACTGTTAGTGTCCTTCTCCGTTACTCACTTTCTTGTTTCTCAGTCTCTTTCTGTCTCTCTTTTTCTTTCTTTGATTAAATAGTCTCCACCTCTTGATTTAAAGAAGTTATGCCTGATTTAAGGGATACGTCTCACTGAAGGGAAACGTGGTTTGGACAGAAGCGATGGAGGCTACACAATTCCACGAGTCCCACTTGTTTATTTCACATTTATAGTGTGAGCAGTCAAGTTGCAGCTCGAGGTTTGGACCATACTTAAATCCTGAGCTTTGGCTTTACACCGCATACGATTTACTGGTACAGTGAGAGCTATTTAGCAAAAACATCACTGAATGAGTGTGCGCCCGACTTCAGCACATGCACCCTTAACATGTGAAATGAGCAGCAGATCAAACAGAAATGGGTGCGTTCTGTTGTTATTTTGCCGTGCTTTATTGAATTCGGTTTTGAGAGAAATCATTAGCTTTTTTGTTATTGTAAATGCTGTTTTGGACTTTCTGAAAGCGCTGCCCTATTCTCCACTGTGTGTGCAGCTCCTCTGTAAATGGCTGTCTTTTCAAGCTCACAAGCTGAACCGTTCTTCAAAGACCCCATGAAATTGGGGTTTTGTGACTTTTAGTCCATGTTAACTAGCTTTGCGGTCATCTGTGTGCTAGTGTACTTTTAGCAGATACTGTATGCACGTTTCTGTGAAAGCAGTATTGATGACATCATCTCGCACTCAGGGGCGTAAGCAGATTGTTGTCCAATCAAACGCTCTCTGGAATCACAGTATTGCTCCTGCAGAAATATCCTGACAAATATCCACCATTACTTGCAAACTTGTGGCAACAATGGGCAATCCATCCATCACAGCTGTTCATTCAAGACATATCTGAATATTCATGTAATTTCAGTGATGTAATGAACAAGCATTCATTTGAAGTCAAACACATTTCTCTCTTTTTTTTTTGGACCAATTTCAAAATGAGCACCGCATGTATATGTTGAAGTGAATGCAATACTGCATTGTGAAAAACAGTATTAAAATGTTTTAGTGTGCACTGTTAGAGCTGGGCAATTTTCCCCCCTGATTTTATTGGTTAAGTTGCATGTAATGTTTTGCCATGATTTTATTATTTTTAAATAGAGGAATAGTGGTTTTGAATAAAAAATATTAGCAAATGTTACACTTAGTTAGCAATGCAACAAAGAGAGAGAGAAAAAAAGAACTGCTTATGATACCATAACGTAGAACAAATTGCTAGTCTTTAATGTAATTTTGCATTGAAAAACACAATGGAAAAGCTACTACAGTGTTTGATATTTGATGTTTGCATGAAGGTGAAAGGCTTAAAGCTGCTGGTATTTTGTTTTTACAAATCATTTATTTTTTTTAGCTCTCTGTCCAGTGTTGAGCAGCATACTAACATAAACCACAGCTCTGTACTCACTAAACCAGCCTCAGATCTGAGCTTTGTGGATGTGAACTCATGTTCTTGTGGCTTTGAGAACCGGCCAAATTCGCTCGTCTAATATGTCGAGCCTTCTGTCGTCTTTCTTCTGTCGCTCTCGTCGTTTTCTTCTTCGTTTTGCACTGAAGTGATTAATGAGCAGTTCACACAAACCTTCTCCAAACTCTCCAGCACATGTTCATAAGGAAGCACTTAAATAAATCAAAAATCGCTCATGAACCCGTTTCATTTTCTGCCAGTAACTCTTGGTTGAACGCTTGTGCTATCTGGATGCACCCGACCGATCTTTGACCTTTCGATTTGCCTGGAGAGTTTGTGAGAAATGAGTGTTTACCCAACGGGCGTTTATAGAGGAAACGGCGGGACACACACACCTTCTGACATCCACGCCGCTGTTCTCACCTGCAGCCATTAACGTCTCGCTGTGAGCGCCACGCTTTCCCCGGGAGTCGATTCAATTACTGCGGCAGCATTCAGAACTGCTCTGTAATCCTGCCGCAATTCACTTATCTGAGACGCCTGAGCTCATAGTTAAACTTTCTGTTTACACAGGCTGTATTTAGCTTGTTACACGTGTAATTGATTGCAATTGGTCAATGGTGTCGTTCTGTGCTCTAATGGCGCTTTTCCACTGCGTGGTACGACTCGGCTCGGCACGGCTCAGTACGGCACGGCTCGGTTCGGTTTGCGTTTCCACTGCAGTTCAGTACCGCTTTAGAGTGGGCGGGATTATTCACATGTTGTTATAGTTGCACCGCCTCTATTACCTCCTGAAAAACTTTTTCATTCCGCGTCGCTCCATCAAGCTCGCTGGATCCGCTCCTCTGCTATCAACGAGAGGAATACCATGCCGTACCATGCAGTGGAAAAGCGCCATAATATTTGCTGTATAATTGTTTGTCTCAGCCAAGTCATTTTATCCATAACTGTGCTAGTTTCATCTGTCTGTCTTTACAGAAAATCATAAATATTCATGAAGAAATCCATACGCATGTTGCATATATTTGGTAAATAATAAGCATGTGCACTATTACAAAAAAATAAAGCCCAGCAGCAGTGGCGTATGCAGAATTTTATTTTTGGGCGGTCTTTTTTGACTCTTAAGTGCCGGTAGCTGCTGACTTGCATTTTATGAATCACCAAGAACCACGGTTTCAACTAAAAATCTTCTTTACTGTTCTACTGAAGAAAACTAGTCACCTACATCCTGGATGGCCTGAGAGAAATTAAAAGCACATTTTCATTTTAGGGTTAACTATCCCTTTTAGTGTTGGTATAGCCACATCTTTTGAAAGGAAGTTTTTTTTTTTTTTTTGTATTTTTAAAATAAGTAATCAATATTTTGACAGTGATGAAAGTGTGATGGAAATATGCACATATGCAATCAAGGAAGTGTTAGTACAACCAATCAGCACGTTCTTTTGTATTGGAGGTTTTCAAAATACTGTGTGGAGTATGTAAGCTTTTTTAGCAGTGAAATCAGGAGATAGATAATTGTAAATTGTAGCGTTGCCAGCAGCTCTTGGCCGATTTACGATTGATTTGCCGTCTCTCACATCCTGATGGTCTGATCTAAACTCTATACTTATAAAAGCAAGAGGCTTTCTTTCACCCAGAACTCACCTGTTGAGAGAGAAACAGATGTTCTGACAGCAGCTCCTAGTGGATCTCATGGATGAGTCTCATCTGTAAATATATGGAAGAAAAATAATGACAAAATGTCTTTGAAACAAAAAAGCATGTTGAATTAACAGTGTTTGCATTTTAATGCCTTGTATTTTCAGGGTTTGCATTTTTAGGGGCTGAATTGTTTATTTAAGCTGTGAATATTTCAATTCAAAACAATTCACACACACTATATCATAATAAAAAATTCAATAATTCATATACACCTTCCAGAATTCACTTCTGAAATATTCAATCTGTTTAAAAATACGATGTATAATATGCGACAGGCAATTTTCGATCCATTTTATTTCACTTTACAAATTCGCTTCCACAAATTCAGTGGTTAAAATTCGGCAGAAAATTCGCCATTGCACATCCGGGAGCTGCAGGAATAGCAGTAGAGCACCGATGCATGATCTCCAGCTGCTGTCAGTCGCTCACCAGCAGGTGGCGCAAGCGGCTGTTGATGAAGACCAAAGCAACAGGTAGAGCAAGTCATTCATTCACAAAAACTGATCTGCAGAAATGGAGCAAGCATTAAGTAGAAGATATGATTACCAGCGCCAGTATAAATATGCGGAAAAGCTGATTGTGTGTACGTTTAATTCAACATCGCTGTTACTCGTTTCTCCGTGTAGCCTACATGTTAAGCAGCTTTCTCTACTGAAAAGGAGATAATAATGTTGTTTTACCCAACGCTGAAGTACAGAACTAACATTACATCTGAGGAAGACATATATTGCTTTCTGTTGGTTAGTTTCCTTAACTTTGTATCATGGCTTGTGTGACGCTGTGCTTCCCCTCATACGTCAGACTCTAGGATTCCCCAACGACACGTAACGTGCCTCAATTAACCAATACATTGATATAAAAAAAGGCCTCAGATCGCAGAATAAATTTGATTGATGATGCAAACTATATACAGGCAAGCAAATAAGGTCAAAAGTTCGCAACGTGCTGCATTTTCTTTATAATGGCTTTTCTATCGCTGTTAGTTTTAGGTTCGATATTCGCCGGGCATTTGCTTTCCCTTGCCACTGATTCATATAGAATCGACATTCCTACAAAGATTATTTTTATTGCGATTAGTTTTAACAATATGCAACGACTTTATATCGACGTAAATAAGGAATTCAAGACTGCCTACCTGTACTGGAGCTGCAAATTTAAATAGGATGAAGATTTTAAGCGCTATAGCTCAAGCGATGCCCAAGGGACCGTCTGACAATTCCACCGACATAGTATATTTTATGAATTAATTGCCAAATTTGATAATTTATTATCACTGTCTTGAGGCAATAAACCTCAAGATAGTATTAAGTATTTTATTTATGGGAAATATGTTAAACGTGCAGTTTTGCGCGTTCATAATTCTGATCTCATCTAGTTTGCATCATCAATAAAGTGTATTCTGAGATCTGAGGCCTTTGATGTAATGTTAGTTCTGTACATCAGCGTTGAGTAAAACAGCATTATATTCTCCTTTTCAGTAATGTTAGAGAAAGTTGCTTACATGTAGGCTACACGGAGAAACGAGTAACAGAGATGTTGAATTTAACGTACAGACAATCAGCTTTTCCGCATATTTATACTGGCCCTGATAATCATAACTTCTACTTAATGCTTGCTCCATTTCTGCAGATCAGTTTTTGTGAATGAATGACTTGCTCTACCTGTTGCTTTGGTCTTCATGAACAGCTGCTTGCGCCACCTGCTGGTGAGCGACTGACAGCAGCTGGAGATCATGCATCGGTGCTCTACTGCTATTCCTGCAGCTCCCGGATGTGCAATGGCGAGCGATCTGCCGAATTTTAACCACTGAATTTGTGGAAGCGAATTTGTAAAGTGAAATAAAATGGATCGAAAATTGCCTGTCGAATATTATACATCGTATTTTTAAACAGATTGAATATTTCAGAAGTGAATTCTGGAAGGTGGATATGATTTATTGAATTTTTAATTATGAAAATGTGTGTGAATTGTTTTGAATTGAAATATTCACTGCTTAAATAAACAACTGTTAAATTTCAGCCCCTAAAAATGCAAGCCCTGAAAATACAAGGCATTAAAATGCAAACACTGTTAATACAATGCAGTATTTTTTCAGTTAGTGCAATTCAACATGTTTTTTTGTTTCAAAGACATTTGTCATAATTTTTCTTTCATATAAATAGAGCCCAAATGAAAGCTCTGCTGGAAACATCTACAGCATTACATCTGTGTCCTGAATGAACAGTCTCTCAGTGTCTAAACGATCACTGTTTCAGACATATGCTATTTCTATGGAAATTAAAGAAGAGCAGCAGTGTTTGGAAAACACCAGACTGTGATTGTTAAAAGAGTAGAGATTATATTATTCATGAAACTTCAGTCACAACTCATTTAATGTACACAGTGTTATGTAACTCACTTCAGATACAGGGATTTGGTGGATATTGGACATATATTATTGGTTAATATATGCCTCTATGCTTTGCGTTACAAGTGAGAGGTGATTTTGATAGTAAAATCAAGTGCACAGCACAAGTGTCTTATTATACAAACACTGATACGATAAAATACATTTAATTAATATTTACATGTAGTAATAATAATAATTGCAATAAAATCATTCCACCAGGTGATATAGAGAATACCATTCAGTAGTTTGGGGTCGGTAAGATTCTTTTCTGTTCAGCGAGGCTATGTTTATTTGATCAAAAATACAGTAAAAATAGTAATATTGTAAAATAGTATTACAATCTTAAACAACTGTTTTTTATTGTAATATTTTCTTGTAAAAAGTAATTGATTTCTGTGATCAAAGCTAAATTTCCAGCATCATTACTCCAGTCTTCAGTGTCACATGATCCTTCAGAAATCATTCTAATTTGCTGCTCAAGCAACATTTCTTATTATTATCAATGTTAAAAACGGTTGTGCTGCTCAATATTTCTGCAGAAACCGTGACACGTTTTTTTAGGATTCTTTGATGAATAGAAAGTTCAAAACAAAATCATTTGTTTATTTAAAATTGATTTACTTGTATCTTACTGAGGTCTTATTCATATATAAATAGTTTTGTTTCATAAAGATCCATGTGTTTATCAGCATTTTACAATGGCCTTGAGTGCAGCTGAGAGTCAGGACTTCATGTTTTATGTAAGATTATTTTCACCCACCCACATGACCAATGGTTACATCAGGGGAAAAAGTCATTTCAGAGACAGAGAAAGTTATTACACTTGAAAGAGTCTGAATCTGGAATAACATGCAGCTGATGAAGAGCACACAGCATGGCCAGGGGAGTTTGTTTAGACAGTAAAGACGGTGGATTTCATGTAGACGGTATCTCTGACAGAAGATGGGGATCAAAGAGAGAGAGCTGGTCATATCTCCTCCTGGCCGTGGAGAGACAGATGAACAGATGTATGCTCATTTGGACAAATGGTGGTGAAGTCTTTCCTCTCTCCGCCTGATGTCCATCCTCTGGGCGCTTGAGATTTGAAACGGTTTCCTCTCAGTGCAATCACATGCTTAAAGAACTGGAACCAGATCCTATATGGGCCTGTGCATCTTGGCCGATAGCGTGGAACCGTTTCTCCGGTGGAGTGATTATAAAAGCGTTCAGTAATCAGCACACGGCCCAACTGCCAAGTGTATGAGAGAGTCTTTGATTCTGAACTTCAGAAATATTGGGTCCTCATGCCTGAGTTTATATCTTGGTGCATTCCTGCTAGAATCCCACGATTTCTCAAACGATTTGTTTTCTTCACTTGGTTTTTAGCAAATGGTTTTCACTCAACATAGTTTTACTCTTTGTTTTTGTTTTTTTTACAACACAAAATATGGTTCAAAACTTAGAGCTGGGCAGCTGATTCGGTTTTGTTGCACAATCTCTCGATTCAGTTCATTTGGGAATATTTCAGACGTGTTAAGTTCAGAGAGAAAATTTCATGCATGAAGTAAAAAAAATCAATCTTGATTTTAAGAATCATTGAATCGTTGATGCTTTGCAACAAGGAAAAAAAGATGAGAAATGTCGACTACAAGTATACTTTATTCATATTGCAACATGCTAACCTCTAGGGCTGTGACAATAAATTGATGCATCGCGAATCGAGAAATGATTCTGCATCGATTTTCGTGATTCTCTCTGGAATCGATTCTGAGCTTAGATGCAGCAGATGGCACTGCGTGCTTTAGAAGCCGCCGTATTCTGCTCGCTTCCAGTTCCTTACACACGCACCACTTGAACCTAAAATAATCATTCATAAAGTTTGAAAAGGTTGAAGAGAATTACAAGAGTGTTCACAGTGGGCTGTGTTTACATTCATCTTGCGTTATAAAAGCATAAAAGCTGAGGTGCAAGTACATTTAACCACTTACATTACTCAGTCGAACGCTCAAGCGCTCTTCTTCATTAGCATTTAGGTGTGCGGTTAAAAACTAGAGTAGAGCGCCATCAGCTGTTAAAAACTAATCTCAGAATCGATTCCAGTGAGAATCGCGATGCATTCGCAAAATCTCGGAATCGATCCACAAATAGCGATGCATCGATTTATCGTCCCAGCCCTACTAACCTCAAAACTCCATAAGATGCAATGCTGCTCATAAGCTCCAAATCACACTAATGAGGCTCCATTTTGGTGAGGATGCTGCCTATATAGGGAGTAGATAGCAAAGCAACTCACTAGTGTTTGGAAAAGAGCTCATAATCCCAGCTCACCTGTGTTTTCTCTCTCCGTTCTTGTTGCCCTCCAGGCTCATACATGATGGTGGACACCTCGCAGCACGATTACGGAGAAAAGGCTCGCCTGCAGCTGCCCGTGATGAAAGAAAACGACACTCACTGCATCGACTTCAACTATCTCCTGCACTGCCCCGACGGCTCCAGCCCCGGGACGCTCAACATCCTGGTGAAGGTCAATAAAGGGCCTCTGGCCAATCCCATCTGGAACGTCACTTCCTGCACAGGCAAAGGCTGGATGAAGGCGGAGCTTGCTGTCAGCACTTTTTGGCCCAATGAGTATCAGGTATGCAAATCGTTGAGCCAATCAAACGATGCAGTGTGAGTATGTTTTCTATAGAATGAAGCAGTCGGGTTCCGGAAGTAAAAACATTTTCTGCATAGAGAAATTGATGTTTAACACTAATTTATAAACCTTTAAAGACAGACCTTACTGGTTGTTAATTGATGCTATATGCTCCATTGACAATATAGCAACTTGTTTCTATATATAACCATATAACCAAAAACTTATTTCTGTATGATTTATAAGGTTGTTTCCAAGGATTATATTCCAAGGATTGCAAGGATTTTGGATATTGTCATCTTTGTGGGGACATGTTGTCCCCATAACGTATAGGATATACCTGAACCACTCACTCACACACACACAAACAACAACCTTAAAGCAATAGATTCATATAGATCATTTTTAACTCGATTATGTCATTCATGAGCACTCTGGGAAAAATTAATGGAAAAAATACTTCCAACACCGCAGAAAAAGTGAATGGGCACTAATGCACTCTATTAACAAGATATGTTTATCTGATCAGCAAATCTGATGCAAAGATACTAACGGCAAACTGACTTTTACCTCAGTGCAAATGCAGCACCAGACTCTGAGCTGGAAAGTCTTTTTTTTTTTTGCATCGTCGTAACTCTTAAACTCTGTGTGGTGACACATTCCTGCCGTCAAGCCCTCTAAACAAAAGTATGAGGAACAAAATCACAATGGATGTTTCGCTTGAATGTGGTATTGGCGTAGACCAGTTGATTTATGGGAAGGCAGAGGTTCTGTTCAGCTTTTCTTTTGTAGTTCTGTCATACTCACAAATGCTCCCAGTGATCACAGTAACGGCTCTCAGTAATGTTTTCCACAGGTGAAATGTCTCTCTGGATCAGTGGAGCTCCTTCACGGGACTTTTTGTTTTTCAGTACAATAGCTTTTCACTGTTGCTTCAAGCTGTTTGAAAGTAATATTTCATCTCCTGAATACAACTACTATGATAATCAGTCTCTTCTTTCTTGTTTTAATCAGTGGTGGATGTGGGTGTGTATGTGTCAGTGTTTGCCGTGTGTGTGTGTGTGTGAGACAGTGAATACTGAAAGCCTCCGTCTGTGTTCAGACTAATTGTGAGTCTTGACTGATCTCCCCTCTGTCTCGCTCTGCTGTCTATCTTTCTGCGTGAGAGACAGAATTGTAAACACTGTGATGATACAGGGTTTTCATGCAGGATGTTCATCTGGTCTTTCCACAGGTTTAGGGTGCAGTAGTTGAGCTGAAGTCTTTATAGCGGCCATCTGTTTGCTTTATCAGCCCTAAATGTAAACACACCTGCGGGGAGCGTGCAGATAGACGCCTCTGCTGGCCGCTTGCACGCATTACACGTCACGCTCGGAGAATCGGGGAGGTGCTGTTGTGATTAATATTGCATGATATTTCCGAGACGAGCTAATGGATCAGAGGGGCTTGTTTCTTCATGTCTCGATTTGATTTCTCACAGTATAGAGTTTCCACCTGCTGCCCCTCCAAACCCCACGGAGACGTGTCCCTTCTAATGAGTCCAGGCATGTTACGTCCCTTTATTACACTCTCTCTCTCACAGTCCATCTCTAAAGCCTGGTGTGGGCTTGTTATTTCTTGTCCTCTTTAATTAGGCACTGATGAGTCAAATCTGTTGCTGGAGTCCAGTTTATTTTAGCTTAAGTCCTGATTCACTTTGGTTTTGTTTTTTCCACCGATATCTCCCGAGGGTGTCTTCATCCCCCCGATCAGATCGTTAGTCACCGCGTCAAACGGACTCGCTTAATGAGCTGGACACCTGCCCTCAGTTGCTTTTTATTATTTGATGTCAGATTGTCAGAAATCACGCCAGAGCGCCGGACTGAAGTGTTTGAGGAGCTCTGTCTGCGTTCACGAGCGCTAGCATCATTAATGCTGTCAAAGGGAATGAGTTAAGGCATTGCACGTGTTCCTTCGGTCATCCTTCAGTTCTCATGAATTATTGAATATCGTTAAACTTGAGAGAATAAGTTTTTATTTCTTCTAAGCCAAGTAACATTCATGCTCTTTTGTGGTTTCTCTGGCTTATGATGTGTTCTTCAATAATCTTCTTTGAGGACACGAACAGAAATGTGTGTCATCAGTAGGGATGTGTGTGTGTGTGTGTGTGTTTTTTAACCCTAAAACGTCTAGCTAATTGACTAATTAATTAACTACTCGCTTGAAAAAAGAATCTGGATTTTTTGGGTTTTATTGTTGATATGACTTTTAACTACAGCCTTTTAATTAGCTGACATATTAGAAGTGTTCAGTTAAGAAAAGAAGAACTTAAAGAAGTTAAGAAATTTTTAAAGGGGTCATATGATGTTGCTAAAAAGAACATTATTTGGTGTATTTGGTGTAATGAAATGTGTTTATGTGGTTTAAGGTTCAAAAAACACATTATTTTCCACATAATGTACATTATTGTTTCTCTAAGAAGTTTGCAAGAATGTTCCTAAATGCAGTTCTTGAAAAATTCTTAAGTAGTTCTCCGATATTTCCTTGAGTGATCATCGATCATTGTTGTCACCTCAGAGTACCTGTGCACTAGTAATAGTAATAAGTATTATGTATCTGGTGTTATGATGTGCTTCATATTTAAAACAACCCCATAAATTCATGAAACATCTTACCTTTTCAGATTTTAGACAAACTGGTTGTCCTAACTAAAAGAGCTCATTTACCTTGATTTTTAAGAACATTCTTTTCCAGACTTCTATTTCTTTGGCAACACTTTAGATTAGGGAATACTATTCACTATTAACTAGTTGCTAATTAGCATGTATATTTCTAGCGTACTGGCTGTTTGTTAGTTACTTTTATAAAATAGATAGTTCCAGTCCTTGATTCTGATTGGCTGAGCCACGTTCGAAGCTGTTGTAAATTACACTACAAACATACACCTTTGTTTACTTCTGTGTGTTGCTCGGCAACCACTTTGTTGCAACCACAACTGTTTCTGAGGAACTACATTGTTTGGTGGAAGAATACTGTTTTTATTAATATCATTACACTTTATTTGCACTGTTTTATTTTGTGAAACCTTACTACGTATATGGAATAACCATTTTATAAAAGCAATAAGCACCGTGAAGCCGTGGTTTACAGTTAATTTATAACAGCTAAGGGGGTGTTAGGCTCTCTGCTTTGCGTTGTACCTAACAACGCACCTTAGCTGTTATAAATTCACTGTAAACCACGGCTTCTTGGGGCTTATTGCTTTATTAAAGCACATATTAATGCCTTTTTCTGCATGAGCATATTCTACATCGCTTAACCCGACCCCATACCTAAACTTAACAACTACAACAACTACCTTTAAATTAGGAGTTATTGAGGGAAAATGCTTGTAATCTAAAATGTTACAAATTCTTATGTTTTATAACAATTTTAAGCAAAAACATAAGAGCATTATCAATAAATGTTTGTCGGAATAAAATGGTATTATATTATATTTTTTATATTATATTATACAATTATATTAAGTATATTTGAAGAGTTTGGTTCCAAAACGCGATAAATGCAATAATAAAAAAAAAAATAGAATTTCCGCCAAAATCAGTATTGTATCTGGTCGGTATTGAAAAGTAAATTTTTAATTTTACGCAAAATGCGATATCCGCCGAGTTATTCTGTCATGTTTTCTCCCTTTTTTTCCAAAAAATGCAGAATGCGATATATCCGCTCAACCAATCACAGCGCACCATTCCACAGTCCAGTGGCTGTATATAAGATTAGTATTGACCAAGTTCAGAGACTGTCATATGTGGATCCACTTACTATGTATTTTCAACAGTTTCAATATGAAAAATAACTTTTATATTGATTCAATGGATTTATTGCATTTTGGAAGAAAAAAAACGTGTCATGGATTTATTGCATTTTGGGGAAAAAATTATACAATTTTGTAATAAATCTTTGAAAATCAAAATCTGGATTTGAAATTGTAATGTTATTATAACCTAAAGATGCTATGTGAAAGTTTGAAACAGAAAATAGTGGTTTTCATCTTGCCACTCACGTGCTTTCAGATGGAGTGGCATTTAATACACAGAGCCGTAGATCACTGCAATATCGCTTTCATAATCACAGATGAGTCGCATTCGATTATGAAAGCGATATTGCATAGCTTGTCACTGTAAGTGTTTTTATTTATGCCATTAATGTTTTTTTTTAAATACAGCGTATAGCACTAGTCAACTAAATGAATGTAACATGGCAAAGATGAATGCACTTTTGGAAGTTAACTCACAAACTATAGTTAACCTTTTTTTGAGTTTGGTTAGCTGAACAACTAGTCTACTGATCATATTACATTTTTTTCAGCTGCTTTCACACATTTTCCAAACTTTGCCTCTTTTTTCCAAACTTTACACACAAATCCAAGAATTTCACACACAAAATGCAAAATGCCTCACATCTCAAAAGCAAACATTTGCAAACACCTTTGCCATAATATTAATTCCTGTTAGATTTTTGTGTTACATAGAGAACTGTGTGTTGTTTTGCAAAAAGTGTTTTATGAAATTGAAAACTGAGTCAAAGGCTGAGAATTAGTGTATGGTTTTGCAGATTTGGTGCGTGGTTCTGGGGTTTGAGTGTCAGCTTTCAGAAATTGTGTGACAAGTGAAGATTTTGTGTGTAAGCAGTTGAAAAAAACTGTAATGAAGACCTGTGTAATTAGGCTGGTTTCTGATTCATTTGACCCTGTCTGGACGTTTACATTAGATTTGTTCTTACATTCATGATTTAAAGTCATGCTTTTCATGGTTGAAATACTTTTAACTTTAAATGATTACGGTTATTCTAACATTATTGCCTGTAATTCCACTGATTCTTTATCAATAATAATTCAATTTCCCTAACTACTGGTGAAGAATGTTTTGAGCAGCACTATATTGTGCACCTGTAGTCATTGGTTAAAGAAGGTCTCGCACTTTCCCAGGGTTCACAGCTCCGTGTGAATGCCGGTTTCCCACCTCCCCCCCAAACAAGATCCCTCCGGGCAAGAGATCACTCAGGGGTTCAGAAGGAGGTGTGACGGGAGTGATTTAGAGGAAAGCTCAGTGTGTGTGTGTGTGTGTGTGTGTGTGTGTGTGTGTTATGGCTGCACGATATATCGTTTCAGCATCGATATCGCGATGTGCGCATCCGCGATAGTCACATCACAGGAAGTGCGATGTTTAGGCTATTGATCGTTATATTTATACTGATTATTTTCTTTGCTCACACACATTTTAAATACACACACCATTTTAAATACATTTAGTAGCAGAGCTACTGCAAGCGATTTTCAGTGCTGGAAATCAATTGATCCTTTCAATTGAACTTCCGCGTCATCGTGGAGAGCGCAGGTCACGGTTGCTTAGCAACGGCAGACGCCACGAAAGCGTGAACGGCCCCAAACTCTGTCTGGACGCCAAGCCACCGTTGCCAGTCATTTGAACTTTGTGTCAGTACGTCATAAAGAGAACGCGGCATCAGTTTTCTGTCGGGGATTTGTCGTGCCGCGCCGCATCCAGTGTAGACAGCATCACTGATTATAATGGGTTCTATTGTATTTTGTCGCGCCGTGCCGCTCGCGTCCGGTGTAGACACGATGAGAGCCACGCAGATGAACGTGAACACTGCGTCTATTTGTGCCTGAAATGCTGTGCTCTGCAAGTATCCTTGTAAACACAGATGCTTATGGCTTAGGCGAAGGGAAACAATCGAGAAAGAAAATGGATGTGTAACAGTATATTGTTCACAGCAGTTTAATGTTCCTGTTGCTTTCTCTGTCATGAATGTTAATCAAACAACAAAACAAAGAAAAATCACTTCGTTGATTATTTTTGTCCCCAAATAAACTATTCAAGTCATGTGGTGATTTTGTTTTCATATCGCAATATATATCGCAGAAAAATAAAATATCGCAATGTGAGTTTTTTCCAATATCGTGCAGCCCTAGTGTGTTTGTGTGTGTGTGTGTGGAGGTGTTTTGTGATAGTGTTGAGAGCTCACATTTAGTCAAGGTCAGAGCACACACAAACACACACTCACAGGTTTACCTTGTGTCCACCGTAGCAGTAATTTATATGTGCTTATAAGCTCAGATTAGTGTACAGACTCCTGTGTGTGTGTGTGGGTGTGGGGGGGGGGTCCTCTGTAAATGATACAGAAGAATGTCTTATGTAGAATGTCACTCAGCTTCACTAACCTTCCTCAACATAAACACACACGTTTACTTGACTGTAGAAAAGCACCTGCCTGTTTCAAATAAGTAATTAATTTACTATAACAATGTTTAATTTTGAATAATTTTGGCATTTTTTGAAGTGACTGAAGACGTTATTTGGTGTGTTTAAAAACTCTTTCCATTGTAACATGTGCATCAAGGTTTTTCAAGCAGTTTTGTATATCTAGGTGAGAAACTCGTGATATAATGTGCTTGACTGTGGGCTCTGATCACACACGAGCGCTTCTTTGGGATGAGGCTGTACTGTGTCTCTCTCAGTCGTCACCTCTTTGATCGTACTCAGGTTTATAGATCAGTTTTTGTCAGCGGGTGGGTTTCAGAGCTGTTATAGGGGCACAAACAACTGGGAAAACAATGCTAGCCTTAATGAAGTTTATTCAAGTGCGATATATCATCATTCTTCTATTAAAATTAAAATAAGAAGATACTTTCAGTCTACCTTTATGTACTTATCAGAGATAACCTTGACAACATTATACTTGTACACTTGACTTATGTTGACAAGTGTGCAGAAAAGTCTAAAGTATTGAGCCTAATCTTGTAATCAAGATGCATTAATTTTTTTTCACAGTATATGTTTTATATTTTATTTAATAAAAGTTAATGTTCATCTTTGAGGTGGAATAACAGTAATTTGATGCATGTGTGGAACTGATCCTGATCTTTTTTTGTACACAGTGTTATTAACCCACACAGAAACACAGACAGATTTGGCTGATTTCATTGCCAATTCCTCTAAGGTGTGAGAGTATTGTAACAGACTTGATTCGCACTGCCTTCTATTATAAGCCATTACCAGAATATATCATTTGAGATCTTAACACAAAACATCAAGTCAAATTGCAAAAGGAGCAAGTCTCTTTTTGTAATACATAAATCATTAATTCATTAATTCATTAATACAATTCAAGATGAGAAGTAAACAATGTCTGAAAACAA
This sequence comes from Sinocyclocheilus rhinocerous, assembly GCF_001515625.1. NCBI lineage: Eukaryota > Metazoa > Chordata > Actinopteri > Cypriniformes > Cyprinidae > Sinocyclocheilus > Sinocyclocheilus rhinocerous. The sequence continues at coordinate 585,586 of NW_015630543.1, forward strand.
CTCTTGATATGATGTGGACTCTTCCTCCAGAACAATGTTTAGAAGCAGTCACTGAGAGACTTCTTCTGTGGAAGCTGTAAGTCTGATCCCTATCATTTCCTCCGGTCCTGATGAGAGAGATTGAGGATCCATTGTGAAGTCGTGCTGTCGCTGCATTCAGAGACCGGGCTTCAGGGTGATCTCCGAAAGCTCAGAGAGCCAGAGCTGACAGATTACAATCAAAACTGAGACATTACTGCTGGAGAGAGATGAACTGTCCTCCAGTCCTGGGCTGATAGATCTGCTGCTCGCCGAGCGGGAATATATTGCCCCTAATGGGCCGTCGTTACGCTGGAGTCTGGGCACACGGAGGGGCTGAAATGGAGGACGTCTATTCTGGAGGAAAAACATTTCGGCACGCGTCTCTCCAAATGATGAAGGACATATCGCTCTTCGCCCGCTGACAGAGCCCCTGGAATAAAAAAATAAATAAAAACCGCACCCCACGCATCACATTGCCATCAATAAGGCTTTTCCCAGCTCTCATTGTTTACTCAGAGCTGTGGTAATGATCAGCAGAGCCAATGCAAATGTGTGTGTGTGTGTGTGTGTGTGTGTGCGCACGCTCTTGACAGGTGAAGAGATGAGAGCGCCGAGCTCAATATCGGGTGAAATGATGCCAGCAGAGGAGGAGGAAACTGTGAATGTGTGTTTGTTTTTGTCTGTGTATCTGAATTCTAGTTTTCTCAGCAGTATACTGTAATTTAGGGTGACATAATTTAGTTTTCAAGAAAGAGGACAGTGGGGGAAGGTGCGGTGGGGGGGGGGGGTTGTTGTGGTTTAGGGGGTTAAAGTAGCGCAATGACCATATCCCATATATCAAAATTCCAAATATGTCATTTCCTTACCTAAAATACATATTTTACAGTCTCCGTTATGCAGATTGATCATAAACACAGCTAAAGGCTTCTTACCAGTGGCCGTCCTCCACAAAACTTCACATCTACCACAGTTTTAAGTGAGTGACGTGACATGTGGCCAAGTATGGTGACCCATACTCGGAATTAGTGCTCTGCATTTACCCATCCAAAGTGCACACACACAGCAGTATTTTAAACCTTTAACCCACGGGAGAAAATCAACCCGTTTCAAATCAGCCCAATTCCGTGCAAAACATGCGGATTTGGCAACCCTGCATCCAACACGAGCTGCATCCAAAGCGATTTAAATACTCCGCATATTGATAGCGGCTCCCTGATGCGCAAAAATTATATGCAATATTAGAGTGTTTGCGGGAGCAGGCAGTAATGGTCAGAAATTCAGCGGGAGCGGGATTAAGAAAACAGCGTGCAGGGCTTTAATACACTGACTGAAAGTTTTTGCGACTGAAAGCAAAAGCTGAATCCCGGACATTTTGGGCGATTTAGAAATCCCGGCCGGATGCATGTTTTTAGGTCCGAAAAGAGGACATGTCCGGGGAAAAGAGGACGTATGGTCACGCCACTGTAATTAATGCTGTTTAAGTCATCACTGGACTGGTACTAGTGCTCATAGTCATGTGATGAAACCCTTTTAATGCTAAGTTTGAGCTCCAGACACGAATGATTTCTCAAATCATGTGTGTTGTGGAGAGGGTGCTGCTACTTTACCAGAAAATAAGTAAAATACTTGACATTATTTTTTTCCATATTCTATTTTTTCCATTTTCATTTTTCTGGATTTTATTTTATATATTATTTTTATTTTATTTTAACTTAACTTAACTTAACTTAACTTAACTTGGTTAAGTTAACCCTGGACCCTGTTGTGTTCCAGTCCTTTTGACCTGGAAATGATTTTTTTTTTTTCTTTTTTTTCTGAAAATGTTAATGTTAAGTTAATGTTTTCTCATTGGACTAACACTTACTGACTTTGATTGCACTTGTTTCAATAATTTCCAAAAATAAATACAAAACCTGTACTAACTGAAAGAAAACATGTTGACAAAAAGATTGAATCCAACATTTGGTGAGAGATTTACAAGCCGGTCATTTTTAACTAGGAATACCAAAGGTGCTATAGGGTTCTTGAGACTTTATTTAACTTTTTTTTTTCTAGAAATTTTAATAAATATTTCAATTTGAAATTCAAAATTTATTTTTTTTGTCCAATACTAATAATAATGTAATAAAATAAAATAATAGGTACAAAATTTCAGTTTGATTTTCAGGCATTTATTTTAGTATGTCCAACTGAAACAATCACTTAAACTCTTAATAAAAAAAAATCTTTATTATCCAATACGTAGATAATAATTTTCAAATTTCAATAGTCTTGCCAAATTCTGTGTAAATACTATTTTTAGGACTGGATTTTGTGATTATGCCTGCATTTTCCACATCACAGAAATCATAGAGGCCTAATATAACCATTAGCAACAACCAGCCATTACACCCCGGCAACCAGCTAGCAACACCCTAGCAACCACCCTGAAAACCTTAGAAACCACACAGCAAAGCACTAAAACTCTTTGTTTGCTCTTCAGTGATGTAGTTCTCTGAACTGAATACATTTACACATCTCTCAGTCTCTCATTGGCCATCCTTCAGCCTGTGTTCAACACTCACGCCTGGCTTTCCTGAAGAAAAACAACACAATGAGAGCCTCCCCTGTCTCTGTCTCTGTCTCTCATCATAATGTTCCTCCTCTTCGGTCCCAGAGTGTCATATGTCTGTGTGTGTTGTGAGTCATCAGCCTTAAGCGATATTGATTGTGGTACATGCAGGGCTTCAGATGTAATCAATGTTTCATAATTTAATGCTCTGAAGAGTCATTTATGTGTTCAATAGAAACATGATGGATGATTGTGGGAGTAATGGATGTTTAGACAAACACAAACCCTCTGCTGGCATTCTGAGCTGCATTGCTACTCAAAATCTAAATACATGTGCAGGATTTATATAGTATACAGCAAGTGCTTTGCTTACACTTTTGTGTGTGTGTGTGTGTGTGTGTGTGTGTGTGTGTGTGTTTACGAGGAGGTTCTGATTGACAGCAAAGCTGCAGGCTTCCTCATCCAGACCGATCTGCCGTCAACTCAGAGACAGGGCAAACACACACACACACACAAAAATAGGTCTCAGTCAAGATTACCTTCCAGAAATGTTTTAGAGCCTCAATGAGACCTTGTGTTTTCTGAGGAGGAAGATAGAAGTGCTGAAAATATATGTTGAGAATAAACTTGCCATATTACAAGATCTCATATTTAAAATATAAATATTAAATTTGAAGAGATAAAAAAGTATTTCAAGATTTGAAATGAATCTGAACCCAGAATAAATTATTTTAATTAAAGTTATATTTAAGTCTAAATAAAATATCAGCAGATTTTACCTCAAAACTACCATTAAAACATAACAGAGTTAACTTCTGTTTTTGGTAGCTTCATTTATCAGTTTCTGCATGTCTGTCGATGTACATGGATCATCATTATCACTTTAAGGTTATATGATTAAAGGGGTCATATGATGTTGCTAAAAAGAACATTATTTATTAGGCAGGGCTGACTCTTAACTTTTATAATGAATATCTCTTTGGATTTGAGACTTTAGTCTTTGCAACTTTACAGATCTTCTTTATGCACCAAGAGCTTGTAACACTCCAAAGAGAAAGGAAAAATTTAAATCGCATCATATGACCCCTTTAATAACTTTTGGCAATGTCAGATTTTTCACATATTCTTGTTCCAAATAAATTGAGACAGAAAAGGAAGCAAATAAAGCACAGGCTTTCTCCTGCTGTGTGTTTCATGTGCAGGTATGATCTGAATATGTCACCACTGTGTTTTCTGTCTTATCTGTGCATTCTGTTTGTTAATGCTCGTGTGCATCAGTCTGCATTTGTAAGTGAGCGGTTCACGTGTGTGTGTGTGTGTTTGTGTGTGTGTGTGTGTGTGTGTGTGTTTGGCGTGAGGTGACACAGAATTCTTTTCCGTTTCCCCGTGCTGCACTCTGAGCTGGAGACGGAACAAAATCGGAACCAATACCCTTCCACGGCTTGTTCCCATGTGTTTGACGTGACATGTCAAAAAGTGACAGCAGTGATGTGCTTTATCATGCTGTTTTTGGATCTTGTATTAATTAAGAGAATATGTGGAATATTTGCAGTTAACGTGAACCAGTAAACAACAACTGTGGAAGAAAAACTATATATGGTGACTAGCAAGACATAAAATATACCTTTTGCTTTATGTAAATAAATGCTTTTTAAACTAAAATATTGGTGTAAAACAAAACAACACACAAATGTGTGTTTGTGTTCATGGAGGTCGCAGACTAGGTTTAATGCACAAGTATTTTTTATTTTTTATTGTTGGATGTAAAATCCTGTAAGTGTTGGGGATGAACCTATAATGCATTTCCCAGCTGACTCAGATTATTATTCACAATGCTGTCTGCCGATACCGATATCGATAGTTCGGTTTTCTTAAGAAAAAAAAATCTCTTCCAACTAAATGCACTGTTAAGTGACATATTGTTTACAAGCTGTTTTATTGATGTCTATCTGCGCTGATTGAGTGATTACATGAGACATGATTTATTTTGGTAAGTTATACTGTATCTTTCAACACCTTCTGATGTTCATTCATGTTTATTTTGTGCTGTAACTTGTATTAAAGTGGAAGAGACTTGAACTGAAGTGGTTACAGCGATGTCATGTTTGGTGCAGGGCAAACCGTGGACTTGAATCGCGGTGATTATTGGCTCAAATAGAATCTGCATTAACTTAGATTGCGTTAAGTTAGATTGTGTTATTATCACATTAACTTGGACAACCCTAATTTCTACACATTCACACACAAGTTGCATTTCAAGAAGTTTTTCTGCCGCCTTTTGATTGAAAGGAAACACTGTGCCCTGATCATCAGTTGTTTTTAAACAATTTGTTCATAGTCAATAGTGCAGACAATTGCTTTTATTGGAAGATGATATATATATATATTTGAGCAAAGAGTCTCTTACATTTACAATAAATGAGAGTAACATGTTAGTGTGTTGAGAGGACTGTATTCACAGCACTGAGTTTGTTAACACGAAACATTAGTTGCCGCTCTAGTCACAGAAGTCCACTAGTCGATTAGTGGAGTCGACTGCTTCGTACAGTGATTTGGAAATTTGAGCGTGACTCTGACCAGCCTCATTATTCAGAAGCAGCCTGATTATTCGGGGTGTTTTAAGTGGACTGGCGGTTCAGGCGGCCCGCTGACGGTTTTGAAAGTGTCTAGCCGTGCACATCTCCAGTTCAGAGCTTTTGTCCGGGGCTGATGGGATAATTGCTGGGGTGCAGGATGTCACGCAGTCCCTGAATATCTCCCTCTGTCTCTTTCTTTTTTTTCTCACCTCATTTTTTCATCCTATGTTCTTTTCTCCTCTTTTCATTTCAACAATTTTCACTCTTGCCAAAGCCGCTTCCTCAGCTGAGACACTGTTGGGTTTTTGAGTCGTCTTCTGTGATAGCTGCTCCAAAACACACACACACACACATACACACACACACACTCACACACACACACACACACACACACCGCAGGGTCCCACGGCAGTGGAAAACATGGACATGTCAAGGAATGGGGAATAAAATTTGGATTTTTAAGCCTGTAAAATTAGTCAAATATTAAAATATCATGGAAATGCATATAATATACTTCCATTCAAAAGTGTGGGATCAGTAAGATTGTTTTATGCTTTGAAAGAAGTCTCTTCTGTTCATCAAGGCTGCAATAATTTGATCAAATATATAGAAAAAACAGTAATATTGTGGCCAGATATCACTGATGTAGTGTAAACCGGCATAATAATTATATTACTCTATTAATTTATAAAGCTATTAATTCAAATTCAAATAGAAACCTGGCATAAATAATTGACATTGCAGCAGTCATGTATGTATGTGTGTGTGTATATATATATATATATATATATATATATATTTATGATATGTCATACATAAGTATGAAAAACCAAAGGTTTAGGGTTAAAAATGACAAGCTGTTGTACCAACTCAGCACTGGCAGGATCAAACGGCTTGAAACTCTCTAACCTTTAGTGGTGAAGCCCAGATGAGCTCTGTTCACTAGTGCAACACAGTAACAAGACTCCACATAACTGATGCCTGATCAGCAGGAGAGAGAGAGAGAGAGAGAGAGAGAGAGAGAGCTGCGGCTGCACAACGGCATTCAGCCAGAACACTTTTGAAGATTTACATCATAATCGGCTCATAAGCATTACTGACCAAGAGCGGGCCCGAGATTTGCTTTGGAAATGTCACAGGCGTTTTAAGAGAGATCAGTTTAAAGTGGAGCCAGCTCCACTAAGAGAAAAGCACTATCAATATTCCCTCACACGGGCTGCAGATGGCCCGGCTCTAATTGAAATGGCTTCTGAAAGCCAGAAACGACTGGGTCACTTTCAGATTGCAGGCTTAGCGCTCGCGGGCTTGATCGCTGCCATCTTGACGCCAGGGCACGACATTAAAGGAAAGCACCGTACAAAAGCCAGACCTTGACTTCGAGGCAGAATACGGAGCGAATTCAACTCTATTCAGTCGTGCTTTGAGTTCAATAATAGAAACCTGACCCCGCCAGTCACAGGATTTTCAATTACGCCTTTTCTGTCCTCGCGTGGGTGTTTGCCTGAAAAGCTTTTTCTCCCAGAAATGAGCAACTGTTTGTGAAAATCTGTTTTGTCTTTCGAGATTAACAAAATGAGATTTGGCGCTCAGTTGTATATAAACGGAGACGATCTCTGACGCTGTAATGACCGCAGGCGAACCAGAGCCTCGGACACAAAGACTCGTGTGTTTCACGGCTGATGTTTGAACGTGACCATTGTGAGCGTCACAAAAACTACTGTTAGCGTCATTGAACAGTGTAGTTTAATAGCACTGTAACAGCCCAGGAGCAGTTAACAGATGGCTGGTTTAATATCAGAGGTGTGTAACAGAGTCAGGTTACACGTTTGAAAATGAAGTGCACTTTAGCATACTTATTATGGAAATAATATACTTAAAAAAATACTTACAATTTTCTGATGTTTAATTGCATGTTATTTGTAACTAAATTAAATTTTACATGCAAATTATATTTATTGAATTTATCGAATTAAATTATGAGGGTAAAATAGGACTTCAGTACATCTTCATATGTACTTTCATAATTCTGTTGTCTATGAAAGATGGTTAAAGTGTTACTACTGAATGAACTAAAACTAAAAGTCTAAACTTTGAGTCTAAACTGGTAAACTAATATATATTTTAATGTAATTTCCACTGAAACGTGTAAGTCATTTTTTGTATCAAATAACACACTACAGTTAAAATGATACAAAGATGTGCTTTAGTATGTTAGTCAACACATCAAAATATGTGCAAAACAAAATATCATTAAAACATGATTTAAAATGTACTTTAAAGTACATTAATACAAAGTGCACTGTTAAGAAGCAGTCATGAAAGGTAAGTTTAAGTACACTTAAGTGGACTTTTATTTAATTAACATTATATTATCAAGTAGTTAAAAAAACATTCAATATAATGATGCACTCTTCTTTTTTACAAGGTGTAATAATAGAGATGTTCTTTAATAGAAATGAATGACATTCATGCAGAAACTCATGGTTACACTTAAACTCATTTATTCATTCATTTATTTATTTATTTGATTGAGCGTGTGAGTGAGTGACAGCTTATCTAAAACACACATCCTGTTTCCTGTTTCTCTGTGCAGGTCATATTCGAGGCAGAAGTGACAAATGGCAGAAGAGGTTTCATTGCCATTGATGACATCCAGGTGCTCAGTTACCCATGCGGTGAGTCACTGTGTGTGTGTGTGTGTGTGTGTGTCTGTGTGTGTGTGTGTGTGTGTGTGTGTGCGTGTGTGTGTCTGTGTGTGTTATTGTTTGGGATGGTGTGATCTAGTAGTTAAAAGTCTAGACTGCTAAAAAGGTTAAACCACAGACTATCATCATTGTGTCCTTGTGTAAGAGACTTAACCTCAGGTTACTCAGCAGCAGGACTGTCCCTGTTATTTAAAGCAGCTATAATTTCCTAATGTCCTTATGAAACCGGGACAAATGGATCAATATATTCATCAAGGATGCATTAAATTGATCGAAAGTTGTACAGTAAAGGCATTTATAATGTTACAAAAGATTTTTATTTCAAATAAATGCTATTCTTTTGAACTTTCTATTCATCAAAGAATTCTGAAAAATAAAATGCATCACCGTTTCCATACAAAATATTGGGCAGCGCAACTGTTTTCAACATTGTTAATAATCAGAAATGTTTCTTGAGCAGCAAATCAGCATATTAGAATGATTTCTGAAGATCATGTGACACTGAAGACTGGAGTAATGATGCTGAAAATACAGCTGCGCATCACAGAAATAAATTACAGTTTAACATAGATTCACACAGAAAACAGCTATTTTAAATTGAAAAAAATGTTTGGTCACACTTTATTTTAAGGTCCTATTCTCGCTATTAAAAAATGACTTTTGCCTCAATAAACTCCTAATTAGCTGCTTAGCTTAATAGTTAGCAAGGTAGTTGTTAAGTTTAGGCATTGGGTATGATTAGGGATGTAGAACATGCTCATGCAGAATATGTGCTTTATAAATACTAATAAACAACTCTGATGATAATAATAGGCATGCTAATAAGCAACTAATTAAAAGTGAGAATTAGTCCCTATACTAAAGTGCTACCAAATGTTTTGCCATATGACTTTTTTTCTGTATTTTTATCAAGTAGATGTTGCCTAAAACAATAAAAAAAAATCACACAGACCCCAAAGTTAATAAAAAGTAATGTGTGTATAAAATAAAATTGTGGCTGGGCCAATATTACAACTGTTTTAAACCATATGCACTACAGATGCCATTTCACATTGAATCGGGCTATGAATTGAAATATATTCAGGGAATGAGCAGTATTGACTGCAGCGGTGAGTGTTTTTCTGAGCACATCAGCAGTGGAGAGCAGCGCGATCAATAAATGATCAGAGAGGGCAATATTAGCACAAACAGTAAATACTGTAAGTGACATGGAGAGCTGCCTTCCTCTCTGCACCATGTCTGATATATCATTAGCCCTTATTACACGCCGAGTACTGCACTTAGCACGAAGCGTTTAGGGGTCGAGTGATGGCACAATCAGCAGACGCGCACGCACTTACACTTCAAATGTCAGCAATGCACATATAATTTTAAGTGATTAATATTTTGTCATCCAGCGGAGCGTCTCTCCAGGTGGATTGTTAGTCTTGTCTGCTGGCTGGAATCAGAGCTGAGCCCTGATCATGTAGCAGGTATTCCCAATTAACAGCTAGTCCACGGAAGCGCAGGGATTACTGACGCTCGCAACGTGGATTATATCCCCTCCGAACGCTGCTAATAAAGCTTCCGGCTGATCACGGATGACATCTCATTACGATGATGCAGGAAGAGAGGGAGATGAAGGAGCTCTGTTGTGTCGCTGTGCTGGAGAGTGTTTCCTGCAGTAAAAGAGCGTTTATTTTGAGGGCAGCCCATCAGAAACACTAGTGATGTGTTCCTGTATGATGTGAAGCACTGTGCAGACTGACACCTGCTTCTGCTGGACTTGTGAAGATCGTCTGCTCACGCACACGTTAAAACACATGTTCGTTTTCCTCTGAGCCCCTTGGACAGAGCTATATTTCATTTGTTTTTTTTCGTTTACATATTTAGCAGATGCTTTTACCCAAAGCAACTTACAGAAGAGGGAAAAAGCAATTTGTCAACAGTCGCAATGCACAATGCTAGGTTTATTAGACAACAAGATTAGGAAGCAAGCTGTCTGCAGGAGAAATGCAGAGAAGGATCAGTTTCATTACAGAAGCAATGAAATACATAACATTTGTTTAGTACTTAGATCATTTATGTGTATATATGTTGAATAATCAGATTTTTCATACAATTTATTTTTCATACATTTGTTTTTGGCACCAAAAACAGTCATACTTTAGTATTTTATGACCAATATCCACCCTTTTTTATGATCCTTAGTAAATTTGGTCAACTTTTAGCAAGTGCACTAGTATATACTGTAGATACTGGCCATTCATAGGAAAACGCCTACATAGGACCAGCGGTTTGGAGAAAGCCTTCTAGCTGCCTTCCTGTAGCTCAAACAGTTATGGGTGTGATTCGCAGGGAAAAAGAACTGATTTAGGGCCAGATTTACTAAATCCCAGGAAGAGGGATAGAAAGTTCTGCAGCTGGTTTACTGACAGCGAACAAATGAAACAACACAGAGACAGATCATTTCCATTAGTGACCGATGCAATCTACCAAGAGCAATGAGTTAAGACATGCGTTTTCTGGATGTTAAATAATGGCACTAGTGGTCGACCGATATATCGCCAAGGCCGATATATCGGCCGATATTTGGCATTTTTTAAATATCGGCACCGGCCGATAAGTTTTCCTGTTTGGCCAATGCGTTCGAGGTGGGACTTTTATTTTGACGGCGCAATGGACTTTTATTTTGAGGTGCTGACAGCGCACATTCTCCCTCTTGGTCGCCGTTGTCGTTAACATTTCTGTCTAATACGGATAGAGGTCTGTCTAATAATCAGATAAAACGGTTAAACAAAGGAATTAAAATGTATACAAAAAGTATTATAACGATTGCTTTTATATTATTAGTAATAGAAAGGCAAACATTATAATACTTTCTTGTTTGCCGTCAGCATTCAGCAAATACGAATTTATATAATTGAAACAAATTATTATATTTTTATTAATATTTATTTATTTGTGAAAAATACTTTGTCATCTAAAGTATAAGTATGTTTATTTAACACATTTACTTTTTAATCCATTTTCAAATTATTTCAAATTTCTTAAACATTAATTAAAATAAATAAAATTATATCGGCCATCGGCCACCCTGCTTTCCAAGATATCGGCATCGGCTATCAAAAAAAAACAATATCGGTCGACCACTAAATGGCACAAACCTTAGTAAATCACCTTGTCCACTGTATGTTTCTAACCACCGATCTGCCAAATGAACACTCAGTCTAATTAAACTTGAGAGAGAGAGCCAATGAAACACTGACAGAGAGGAACAATCTACATGCAGTTTTACTTTCAGAGCCAGATGGGGGGGAGATGTTGCGATTGGTTTGGTTTATGGATCACAACTCTTTATTAGAGAATTATCTGCAATCAGAAAATAAAAATAGCTGATGCCGCTGAACTTGTAGGTGCTCACTGTTTCAGTCTGTTCCCTTCCCGTGACAAACTTTGTACTACTGCAGATAATGTGAATAGCCACTCAACTTTTAGTTTTCTGTCCAGTGTGTCTTACACATGATTTCTGCTGTTGATCAAGGGTACAATGGTGATAATTCAGGGGTCGTCCTCGATAATCTTCAACCACCCTGCCATAGCACTCAAAAATAAACCATCAATTTTACCAGTAGCACTTTAGTTTAGGCACCAATTCTCACTATTAACTAGTTGCTTATTAGAATGCGTATTACTAGCCTATGGGCTGTTTATTAGTACTTATAAAACATGAGCATATTTTAGATCCCTTAATCCACCCCATACCTAAACTTAACATCTATCTAACTATTAATAAGCAGCAAATTAGGAGTTTATTGAGGCAAAAGTCTTAGTTAATAGTGTGAACTTGTCCCCAAACTAAAGTGTGACTGTCTGCTCAACGCTGTGTTTCAGTGTGTTTACTATATAATTGAGTGAAATCTTGATTTATTCTTCCTGCATTAATGCGCCTGTTCTGGGAGTTCAGCTCTGGTTAACTCTGGAAGCTTTAGTGTAATGATATATCAGAGCTATGATGTCATGTGTTGTTGTCTTTTCCTTCGAATGCAGATAAATCGCCTCACTTCCTGCGTTTGGGGAATGTGGAGGTGAATGCTGGACAGAACGCCACGTTCCAGTGCATCGCCACTATCCGTGATGCTGTCAACAACAAACTCTGGCTGCAGGTGGGACAGTCTGACACAGACACATACACATACACACACACACACTCGCACACACACGCACACGCACTCACACACACACACACACACACACTCATACACACACACTCACTCATACACACA
>NW_015630543.1:597965-605046 GCF_001515625.1 Sinocyclocheilus rhinocerous
CTCACACATGCAAAACACACACACACACACACACTCTCACACATGCAAAACACACACACACACACACACACTCTCACTCACACTCACGCAAAACACACACTCACTCATACACACTCACACATGCAAAACACACACTCACTCACACTCACGCAAAACACACACTCACTCATACACACTCACACATGCAAAACACACACTCTCTCATACACACACACACTCACGCAAAACACACTCTCATACACACACACACACACTCTCACTCACGCAAAACACACACTCACTCATACACACACACTCACTCACACACACTCACACACTCGCACACGCTCACTCGCACACGCACACTTACACACGCACTCATGCACACACACACACACACACACACACACACACACACACACACACACACACACACACACACACACACACACCACACACACACACTCGCACACGCTCACGCACACTTACACACACACACACACTCGCACACGCTCACGCACACTCACACACACACACACACTCGCACACGCTCACGCACACTTACACACACACACACACACTCGCACATGCTCACTCGCACACGCACACTCACACACACACAAACTCTGGCTGCAGGTGGGACTTACACACGCGCACACACACACACACACACCCCTGTACTAAACCAGCACACGTCCAGCTTCTGCTGCATTTACTCTTACTGTAAAATATGATATTATTGCCTGTAAAATTCACACTGCAGTTCATTTTTTAATCTTTCACATCAACACAAAATTATATAGGGACTGTTTTGTCTTCCCTTTTAGAAGTAGGTATGTCTGCTTGTTTTGTTATAATAACTACCCTTGTAAAAAAAAAAAAAAGAAGTACAGTTTAACATACTTTAAAATCATACTCATTTTGGAAATAATATACTTTAAAAGAATATACTTAAAGGGATAGTTCACCCAAAAATGAAAATTCTGTCATCATTTGCTGTTGTTTCCAAACCTTTATGAGTTTCTTTCTTCTGTTGAAAACAAATGAAGATATAATGAAGAATGTTGGTAACCAAACATTTGGTTTCTGGTCACCATTTAATTAGTATTTATTTATTTTTTTCCACACAATGGAAGTCAATGGGAATCATAAACTTTTTGGTTACCTGCATTCTTCAAAATATCTTCTTATTTCCCTTTAATTGCAAACTGAATGCAATGTATATAAATATAAATTTTATAAAAAATACTTAGATTTATATTAAATCCAATTAGTGGAACTTTAGAGTGTTTTTGACCCACTTAAGTAGCACTTCAGTACATTTTTATATGTAATTTCATAATTATTTCTGTCATCTTTGAAATATTGTTAAAGTGAACTGCTAAATGTACTGACAAAAGTTTGTGATAAACAAAAAAAAATACTAATGTAATTTCTATTGAAACTTGTATGTCATTTATTTCAGTATTTGTAATTACACATTTGTTGAAGTTGCAATTAAGTACATTTAAAATGTCAAAGTCAAAGTCAAAGTCTGCTTTATTGTCTAATTCTATATTAACGTAAAATTTAATTTAACACAGCAGTTAAAATTTAATCAAGTACTTTACATGTGCTTTAGTATGTTGTGAGCATATTATTAAAACATGATTTAAAATGTACTTTAGTGTAAAAGCGTTCAATTTAACACAATGTGCACTTTTTTAAAAAGTGTACTTAAAGGGTTAGTTCACTCAAAAATGAAAATTAGCTTGTGTTTTACTCACTCTCGAAGCATCCTAGGTGTATATGACTTTCTTCTTTCAGACGAATCCAGTCAGAGTTATATTAAAAATTGTCCTGGCTATTCCAAGCTCTATCATTGCAGTCAGCTGGTGTTGCAGTTGAATAGTCCACAAGTCGTCAAATAAAGCTCACGCATTCATAATAAAACAAGCCTCACACTGCTCCGGGGGGTGAATAAAGGCCTCCTGTTGCGAATCCATGTGTTTTTTAAAGAAACATATCCATATTTCAAACGTAATAAACACTTTTCTCTCACTTCCGCTGACTGTCATACACTGAAGCAGTTCCGGCGGATGACGCAGCACGTATGCGCAGCGCGTGGTACCGAAGTCAAGGTATCGGTATGGAGACGCAGAGGAGGACTGAACGAGAAGTGGTAAAGTGTATAGGAGAAGTGACCTTTTCTGCTCTGATCCACGAGGAGGGGGAAAAATGAAGAAAGCAAGCACGTGCTGGTGTCTTCTGACTAGTAGGAGACGGCAGTGTTAAAGAGGCTAATGAATGATGATGGCCTGTCACACTGACCGCCGTCCGTCACAGCTTCACTCAGGCATATTACTGGAGCTTCACCGCTCAGGAGCATCTGATCAAGCCTAAAGCCCCGTTCACACCAAGAACGATAACTATAAAGATAACAATATTAGCATCCGATATTGTCTGTTTATTCTAAGCGCACGCTCATCTGCCGCTTTAAATTCTCGAGCTCATTATAGCAGGATTGATTCTGATTGGCTGTCAATGTTTGTATCGTTCATCAGCCGGAAAAAAAATGTGATTCCAACTATATCGTTTCTCTGTGCCTTTATCGTTATAGCTGTGGTGTGGACTCTGCTATTCTTTAAAGGGGTCATATGATGCTGCTAAAAAGAACATTATTTTGTGTATTACGTGTTTCAGAAAGGCGGTGCATAGAGAAGAAACAATAATGTACAGTATGTGGAAAATAATGTTTTTTGAACCTTAAACCGCATAAACTCATTTCATTACACCAAATACACAAAATAATGTTCTTTTTAGCAGCATTATATGACCCCTTTAATATTGAGAAGAACGATTTTTAGAACTATATCTTTATCATCTACTCATGTCACAAGCATGTGGCCTTTTGAAATGAAGACCCTTCTCTGAGTTTGAATTATTTCATAAATTCATGTTCAGTTTCCAGATGAAAGGCACGTGGAACAGCATTTACTGTGTACCACCACAACTAAGAAAGCAGTAGTACTGTTTCATATGACCTGTACCACAAAATCAGTTATAAGGGTCAATTTTTTGAAATTGAGATTTATACATCATCTGAAAGCTGAATAAATAATCTTTCCATTGATGTATGGTTTGTTAGGATTGGACAATATTTGGCTGAGACACAACTATTTGAAGATCTGGAATCTGAGGGTGCAAAAAAATCAAAATATTGAGAAAATCGATATAAGTAAATATAAGTTCTTAGCAATGCATATTAAGTTTTGATATATTTACGCTAGGAAATTTACAAAATATCTTCATGGAACATGATCTTTACTTAATATCCTAATGATTTTTGGCATAAAAGAAAAATGTATAATTTTGACCCATACAATGTATTGTTGGCTATTGCTACAAATATACCCCAGCGACTTAAGACTGCTTTTGTGCTCCAGGGACACATATCACTGTTGTTCAGCTATGGCTAATAATGGCTACATATCCTGAGGAAACACCACAGACTTCATTTAAGCATAATGCTCATTCAAAAGCAGCTCAATCACAGGTCATTTCCATTTGATTTTGTTTTATTTTTGTACTGTGGATTGTTTTCTCATCCATTTTTTGCCTCCTATACCTGAACAACACTGATCTGTAAAGTAACTACCAGAAAGTGTCTAGTCGGCAGATTTCATTTCCTCTGAAAATGACAAAACCCTTCAAGCACGAAACATGGAACACGACTGGATTCAATCAGTTAGACCTGCAGATATTTACTTTTTCGTCTCTGGTGTTGTCACATACAGCGGCGTAACGGAGAGGACATTCCAGTGGCGGAGAAGAAAAACATCAACCACAGGAAGTTTGCGGCCTCTTTCCGACTGAGAGAAGTGACCAGTCAGGACCAAGATCTGTACCGCTGCGTCACCCAATCAGAGAGAGGATCTGGAGTCTCCAACTTTGCTGGACTCATCGTCAGAGGTAAGGACTTGTTTTGTTGTTTATGCTGTTATTGTTCTTTTATGTACATTGAAATGCATAGCTCAGACTCTAAGTTCTGAATGGTTGAGCCATTATATGCCAAACATCTTTCCAAGTTTATAAATCTGGTGTCTACAAAAGAGAAGCATTTGAAAAGAAAAGTGTCCCAGCGGTTTTCTGAGAAAATAAATAAATAAATAGTACTGTTGTTATTTAAAATAATAATAATAATTTAGAGTTATAATACTTTAGAGTTCAGAAGTATTATAGTGATATTTCTTTAATTTTTTTTAATTTGATTAATAATCATAAATTTTGTTTAAAAAATGTTTTCCCAATATGTTCTGCCTGTGTTGTGTTGTGTTTTTTTTTTTTTTTTGGCCAGTTAAAAAATATTTATGGCCAGTAACTTACCGTCCATTAACAGGTTTGGCAAGCTGTTAGTTTTCACACCTCTTGTTATATTGTTATCAGATTATTTGTGCCAGGTAATTAAGCAGTTTCTGAATGTGTTATCAAAGGCTACAGAAGGCGTGTTTATTATATATATATATATATATATATATAAAAATGTATGAAGGCCGTGTTTGTATAGACCTGTTTAAGGACTCATCACCCAAACTCTGTGATCTTCTCAAGTCAACGAGACGCAGCCATGGCTACAGCGACCATCTGCTTATTTAGCCTAAACGCCGCTAAATATTACAAATGCATTCATATTGGAATTAGCACTGGGTGTGTGGTGCCATATTAATATGCATAACCCGTTTATACAAACAAATCTCGTTGGGTGTTTTTGGGTGACTTTGGTGCCATTTCGGGCCCGGAGAGTGAAACGTGAAGTTTGCTGTGCACAGATGCGACTCTGAGAGGAGTGCAATAGTTAGCGGCTGCAGGGCAGAAGGGCCAGCTGAGTATCAGCCACAATTAACAGGTTTGGCAAGCTGTTAGTTTTCACACCTCTTGTTATATTGTTATCAGATTATTTGTGCCAGGTAATTAAGCAGTTTCTGAATGTGTTATCAAAGGCTACAGAAGGCGTGTTTATTATATATATATATATATATATATATAAAAATGTATGAAGGCCGTGTTTGTATAGACCTGTTTAAGGACTCATCACCCAAACTCTGTGATCTTCTCAAGTCAACGAGACGCAGCCATGGCTACAGCGACCATCTGCTTATTTAGCCTAAACGCCGCTAAATATTACAAATGCATTCATATTGGAATTAGCACTGGGTGTGTGGTGCCATATTAATATGCATAACCCGTTTATACAAACAAATCTCGTTGGGTGTTTTTGGGTGACTTTGGTGCCATTTCGGGCCCGGAGAGTGAAACGTGAAGTTTGCTGTGCACAGATGCGACTCTGAGAGGAGTGCAATAGTTAGCGGCTGCAGGGCAGAAGGGCCAGCTGAGTATCAGCCACACTGACAGCTCAGATATCTCCACCACACTTCCCCAGCTGACAGCCTGCTACAAGGATACCAAAGATGGTAATTTCAGCGGAAATTTTTGGGCCATGGATTTGTGCGTGCGCTAATGGGAGCTGGCACGGAGTTGCCTATTGTCGCGTGTGACCCCGGGCGAGTGCTTTAGTAGCTCCCGCTCTCCCTAATGCGGGGCGACAGCGGGCCCTCCCGGCTGTTTGGGGCCGATTTGTAACAAATGAAAATTTCAGTGGCGGATCCTTACGCTGGAGAAGTATTGATCTGCGTGTCCCCCAGCTGCAGGAAGAAAGATGGAAGAGGAAAAAAACACAACAGAACACAGTTGCGGGCAGCTCGGCGCGTTTAGCCCAGGGTTTCCAGTAATGACATTAGCCCTCTCTCGCTTGTAGAGAATAAACCGAATTGACGAGACGTGTGCTGTGAAACCAATTCGAACACAAACATTCAATAAACACCGCTCTGTTTTTATCGGACATCTAAAGCGACGTCTCCTCACGCAGCTGCAGACAGACCACCGCAAACTCGCTCTTCAAATAAAGCCTCCGCTTGGAACTGAAATGTTGTGATTTTGCAGCCTGAGAACAGGTCCACTAAGGACTGTGATATTACAATTTAAAACAGCTGTTTTCTCTGTGAATATCTGTCAAATTGTAATTGATTTCTGTGATGAAGCACTGAATTTTCAGCATCATTACTGCAGTCTTCAGTGTCACATGATCCTTCATAAATCATTCTAATATGCTGATTTGCTGCTCAAGAAACATTTCTGATTATTATCAATGTTGAAAACAGTTGTGCTGCTTCATATTTATGCAGAAGCCATGATATGCTACCATTCAAATGTTTGTGTGTTTATTAGAAATTAATACTTTTTTATTCAGCATACAGTACATGCATTAAATTGATTAAAAGAGACAGTAAAATCATTTATAATGTTACAATGTTTCTATTCATCAAATAATCCTGACAATGTTTCCACAAAATATTAAGCATCAAAATAGTTATTTCAAAATGTAATATTTCACAATATTACTACTTTTACTATTTTGATAAATAAATAAATGCAGCCTTGGTGAGCAGATGAAACGTCTAAAACATAACGGGGTAGATTTACTAACAGCTTGTGCCAGCGCAAACCGTCTTTTGGCGTTAAAATAGTACTGTCAGGATTAACTAAAGACGCGCAGTGAAGAATTAGCGCTGAAAAGGCGTGGACGCAGTTATTTTTGCACCTGACCTTATTGAATATGCATTTGTAGGAATTTCCCTTTGAGCATGTAACTTCTCTTTACAAGAACCAACACTCTGAGTATGAACAAAACTTTAAAATTATTTCCATTAGCAACATGAGACATTTTATGTCAAATGAAATGTCATATCGCAGTTCAAAACACAACTGCAATACATGACAAAGCAATCACTAGAGCCTGCCCGATATATCGTTTTGCCGATATTATCGGCCGATATGAGCCTGTCACAGATATATCGGTATCGGCGAATATACCGCGGATGTGAAAATTTTTTTAACAGAACATATAACGCAGATGAAATGCTTCTAAATTGTGCAATTACTTAGTTTGTCCAGCAGAGTGCGCTCCATTGTTTGCTACTGGTGACCTGGATGAAACGCTTTAAAGCTTAAGTCTATGGAAAACCATTGAAACTTTGAACGGCCATATCTCCGTAATGGCGCGGCG
>NW_015630543.1:608433-636368 GCF_001515625.1 Sinocyclocheilus rhinocerous
GTAGTGTAGAGATGCGCGGATGAGCTCAAACTTCACCCGAGTCCACTGCTTCAAATAAATTATCCGTCCACCACCCACCCACCCGCACCTATATTTGATCGTCACATTACAATGATTCTAATTCTTAGTTTTGCATGATGATATGATGAATATATGGTTCATTTTTAACTGCAGATTCAGTGACGTTAGAGCTGATCTGTGCATCACTGCACGCATCTGCGGCGCATTACGGCTCCACGGCCACCGGAGCTGATCGCGGCCACTCAGTCAATGCTGGTGTTTATACCGGCCGCGCTGCGGCCCAAAACTAATGCTTGTCACATCGGTCACATCACATTTCCTAACTGGGTGTCTACACTGGACGCGCGCGGCGCGACAAAATACAATAGAACCACTGATCTATATATAATGAGTGAATAGAACCCATTATAATCAGTGATGTTGTCAACACTGGATGCGACGCGACAAATCCCGACAGTAAACTGATGCCTCGTTCTATGTATGACGTACTGACACAAAGTTCAAATGATTTTCAAAGGTCTCTTTGTTGCATCCTGTTGCAGCCCAGACACGGTGTGTCAGCATAGTTTGTCAGGACAGTCAGTAACGTAGCAGATTGAAAAGTTAGTATCTTTCTGCAGTCCAATAATAGGACGGCAGTGCTGTGGTGGCTTGAGTCTGTTGAATGGTGATTTAACGCTATGTTGTCACCTAGTTGGAGAGACTCCATGCTAAAGTAAATAAACAACAATGTCCCAGTCTTTCTCTCACAATGAGCTTATCATATTCGTTTGCTACATTAGTAGGGCCCTGTGATTTCCACGATGCAGAAAATGCGGACAGAAGCACGGAATCCAGTCATAAAAACGGAATTTACTGTATAATGCGGAATTTCATTGAATTTGTCTTATTTTTGATGAATAAATTAAAAACAGGTCAGTACACTTACATCAAATCGCGATATAGACTAGTGTCTGTGAATGTTAAACTGCAAAATACTATTTAAATAAGAATCCTCATGTTTATTTGATTACCAGAAAATACACAACAGAGAATCTGTGAAAAAAATATTATTCATTATTATTATTTATTAATTTTAGATGTTTACATTTAGCAAAGCTGTGCTTCCTGCATAAACCTGCCCCTGTTGGTTTGGCAGTATAGCTTGCTTGCCCTACAACAGTTACCTTGTTTATTTTCTTAATTCAAGTTATATATATTTTGTTCTATTTGTGTTTTTTGTGAAGTGAAGTGAAGTTTACTGTTAAGTGCACCGATGTCAGACTCATTTTGAATAAACTGTTGTTAAATTATTAAATGCCCTGCCTCCATTACATAGTTGTCACATCATTGTAAGTGTTTGATCACCACATTTGAGTTATCATTGCAAAAAATGTTTATGTATATATATATATATATATTCTGTTTATGTATATACTGTATTCTATATACAGTACCAGTCAAAAGTTTGGGCACACGAATGGGAAGTGTGTCCAAACTTTTGACTATACTGTACTACAATATAGCCTACACATAAAGAATATCGGCCGATATATCAATATAGGCCTTTTTGTACTTCCTAATATCGGTACCGGCATCGGCCCCCAAAAAAACATATCGGTCGGGCTCTAGTAATCACAATATAATTTTTTGACCAAATTGTGCAGCCTATATATAAACAATCAAACATAAAAATATATAAACAAAATAAAACACTAAAAACTGTATTTAATATTTTATCTGTTTTCTTGCATGTCATGTGACCATGAACCAACATCACAGAATTCTGAACAAATATTAACTTCAAGTAAATATTTTACTTCTGGCAAGGAGTTTGGCTGGCAAAAATGTTTGGGAATCCCTGTAAATGACTGATTTGAAGAACATCAAAAACAAAATTTTTAATCCTCAAAGAACCATGTAGTCAAATCAAGAAACCTATACAGCCAGAGGTTGAGGAGTCACCCATCAGCAGACCCACACGGGTCAAACCCACAGAAACCTCCACAGATTTCTCTCAGATGCAGGTGTGTTTGTGTCGGAGAGAGACGTGAGAGCGATATGGAGCTACTTGTGATTTTCTAATGACTAGATAACAGGCTGTCACCCTCCTGTGCGTGCGCGGCTCCCTGTCGTAAACACGCCGGCTGATTGCTGGTAAATACGCCTAGAGAGACAGCCAGAGATCAGAAGTTGAAACGAGGCAGATTTTAAAGACTCCAGCGCTGCCTCCACGGCACGAGCTCAAAGACAGATCGTTAAAGTTTGATGAAGCGCGATCGGCTGATGCTTCCTGATGATGAGCGCACACAACAAACGCAAACAAACCAAAAGAGCCCAAATGTCAACAACTCTGAAATCTGAGAGAATGGAGAACAGAACAGGGCTGCTTTTCATTAATGTCACATGCATCGGCTTCCTGTCGGGGATACGCATCAATGATTCATTCAGTTTCACCAAATATACCCTTCATGCTCTCACTTGCATTCTGGATCTAAAGTAAACATTTAGCCAAACCTGCCAAAGACGGCTGTAAATATTCATCAATTCTCACAAAGCTGAATTTGGCCACAATTATTCAGCGCTTCAGTATCACTCAGCAAGATTTTTTTTTTTTTTGGCAAAATTCTCTTCTGCTGACCAAGGCTGTATTTATTTAATCAAAAATACAGTAAAAGCAGTAATAATGTGAAATATTATTATAATTTAAAATAACTATTTTCTTTGTGAATATACTGTAAAATGTAATTTATTCCTGTGACCAAATCAGTATTTTCAGCATCATTACTCCAGTCTTCAGTGTCACATGATCTTCAGAAATCATTATAATATGCTGATTTGCTGCTCAAGAAACATTTCTGATTATTATCAGTGTTGAAAACAGTTGTGCTGCCCAATATTTTTGTGGAAACCGTGATGAATAGAAAGTTCACAAGAACAGCATTTATTTAAAATCTTTTGTAGCATTATAAATGTCTTTACTGTCAGTTTCGCTTAATTTAATGAGTTCTTGCTGAATAAAAGCATACATTTTTTCAAATAAATAAATACCGTAGTAAAAAAGTAATGTATTTAAAATGCATTTATTTCATACTAAATATAGTTCAAATCTGTTAACATATTTACTGACATATCGCTTGACACTTACTGATATAAATATTATAATTAAACTTTATTTATTGCACAATGCATATTTCTTAATGTCAAGCTGAAAATGTGTTTTAATGTCACTATTGATGAAGATTGTATGATCTTTGAATCGGTCTTTAAATGCAAGATATTTAAAGTGCACCTGAAGTATAGTTCCACTTCAGCACAATCAAATATACTTCAGTATATCTTTAGATGGACTTCAGCACTACTTCCCCACAATTAAAGTGCATTAAACATAAAATTAATTGTTCCAGTTTAGCAGACTTCACAGCTTTTTTTCAAAATGCTTACACACCGTTTTTGAAACTATGGCTCCGTTTCTCAAAACTCTACACACAGAACCACAAAACACACACACATCTTGCAAAAGCAAACACATCTTTGAAAACTGTTTTAACTCTTCTAAAAATTTTATTTTTGCATATTAACTCTACACACAAACAAAATAATTAGCCACATAGCGAGTTTAAAGCATGTAATGCTTATAGTTTTGCAGACTTGGTCTAAAGATTAGGTATATGACAGAATGGTTCCACTAAGTGGGCCTCAAGTATCACTTTTAGTGTCTAAGCAATTTAAAAAAAAACTGTAAGTTTACCAGTTTAGTATAGTAAAAGTACAATTGTAGGGTAAATGTACAATTGTAACATGTAAATGTGTTTGTAGTATACCTAGCATGAAATAAAATACATTTAAGTATATTTATTTTCCACTAGGGTAAATCAATCAATCTTACGGACCCCAAACTTAAAGTTTTTTCTTTTTTTTTCTGGTGTCAGATGTCACTTATTGTAATGTGGGGTTTGGTGTTTGGGTTTTGTTTCATGTTCATGTTTTCCATGTCTTTTATTTTGTAATTGTTTCATGCTGTCAGTGTCATGCTTCCCTTGCCCTCATGTATCTCTGCCTTGTCATGCCTCGTCAAGTCAAGTCTGTGTTTCTAGTCAAGTCTGTTTGGATTATTGTTTGGATGTTTGGATCACCTGTAAATAAACTGCACTTGGGTTCTTCACTACACTCGCCTTCAGTGGACTAATTCGTTACACTTATATTGTGAGTTAGACTTTGATTAGGGGTCAGACGTTGCTTGCATTGAGTCAGATTTGAAGCTTGATGAGTGTTAGTTTTGGAGGCTGAATGCACACCTAAAAGCCGAGTGTGTGAGAGGTGACGGCACATGAAGAGGTGGTTACACATCTGTCAGCGCTGAGAGAGAGAGACAGACTGATGTGCAATAGACAGGGATCAGTCTGTCTAACGCTGTCCGTCAGGTGTTAGATGGCCGTGTCCCTGATCCATATTCCGCTCCGCTGCTGTCATCTCTCTCCCTTCACAAGCCCCATCAAAACTTCACAATAAAAAAGCTGTGACGCTTCCCACAGGAAATATTTCCTCCCTCACATATTCTCCTTCCCTTTATCTCTCTCTCACTCTTCCTTTACCTCTTCTTTTTTAACCCGGCCTTGCTTTGATCAAACACGACCCTGCCAGGTCCTGCGTGTGTGAAATAAATGACAAAGAAAAAGATTATTTCTCTGACTTTAAGACGGTGAGTCGAGGGCAAGTGCATTTTCCAATTGCGTGATGACAGTGTTCAGCAGTCTAGGCGTGTGTGTGCGTGTGTGCGTGAGTGTGTGTGTGTCTGTGCGTGTGTGAGTGTGTGCGCGTGTCTACGTGCGTGTGCGTGCGTGTGTGTGTGTGAGTGAGTCTGCGTGTGTGCATGTGTGTGTGCGTGTGTGCGTGAGGGAAAGACAGATGAGACAGAGCTTAAGGAAGGGTAACAGCAGGGCACATCACTATCATTCGCTCATGTCAGACACACATGATGGATGACCCGCATGAAACAGCCAGTGACACCTGACAAAAACAGAGTCACGCTCACCGTCTCGCTCTCAGTGCTGGATTTCATTCGGTTCAAATTAACGGTGGTGAAGCCCCTGTTCAACCTATAAGGACATTATTGTTAATCAGCTAAATTAAAAATCTGTATGTTTTTGCCTATTAATAAATGTAAGTAAAACTAAACACTAAAATGAGTTGATGAGCAAGTGATGTAAATTTCTCCAGATGTGTTTCAGTACAGACACAAACTCATCTACGTCTTGGATGGCCTGAGGGGGAAATTTTCTTTTTTTTTTTTTAAATGAATCTCACACACAAAGCACTTTTGGCATATTCTGTCAAAAAATCTAAGATGTACAAACTACACTGAAAAAGCTTGTTTAGTTGCTACTGACTTTCTGAAACACAATAAAAATTATATCAATTCTAAAATCTTGAATATATAACTAAAACTAGTGACAGTTTAATAACCCTGATTCGACCTGCCACCGAAGCATCAAACAAATCACACAGACGCTCTCAGCTAATGTACGAACACTGCTCCATTCGCTCGCCAATTTAGACACTAGTGCACTAAAAGCACTCTTCTCGTGTTTGTCTGTTTGTGTGTGTTTGAGAGCGAATGTCACTGGCTCTAATGAATTGAGATGAATGTCGTTCATCTGCAGGTTCAAGCACAAACAAATGGGGCTCTTTGCTCTTCTTAAAAAGCCCCTTCTGCCCTCAGACGCTTTGTTTTCTGAGGAACCCAGCAAATAAGCGCAGCCGTACACATTAATGCATATTTGATGCGACTTTAGTCCCGGAGCCACTTCATTAGTAGTAAAAAGGCAGATGTAGCACGGTGTTTTATGTGCTCCGTTGATGGACACAGTAATAAATAGCATCTTTTACATCACATAGAAGGCAGCGTATCATCCATGTCCAAGACAACAGATTGAGTGGCTCAACTAGACTGAGAACAACGTTCTAAAAACCTTGGCATATGCAGATATGGACAGGCATCTACTGAAGACACGCGGTGGCCCTGAAAAGTCACTGCATTCGATAAAAACATTCAACAGCATTTCCTGTACAGAATGATAGCACAAGAGCAAGAAAAACATTTCTTGATTTCATTCTTTTGATTTCGGGGTGAAATATGACCCAGACATGTGCTTGACAGGTTTGGCGCTTCACCAGGACGCTGTAATAACCGGCTGGAAAGGGTAAAGTGTTATATGTCAGTGAGTGATTGACAAAACCAGCTCGCTCCGGTAAATGTCACATTTAAAATAATACACAAGAAATAAAAGTGCAGTTTACAGAGGTGATGTCATCACACGACTCAAGACAAGACAACACGAAAGATCTCTGTGTGTGTGTGTGTGTGTGTGTGGCTCTGCCAGGACATCACTTTTGTGCATCAGTGCCATTGTGATTGGATTACTTGGTGAAATGTAATTTTGCAGTGTTGCTGTTAGTGGTGTCACACACACAACACAACTCAACACAACACACACAGGAATCAGATTACAGTATTAAAATCTGCCGGCTCTGATTGCACATGGATAGTAGCACCTCCTCCTGCAGGAACACAAAATAAATCAATTAACTCTCATTCCTTCCTTCCATTCCTTTATTCCATTAAGACATAAACCGCATTACACAGGTCGCTCATTTACAGGAATTTAAACACTCCGAGCAACGACACATTTATTCAGAGAATTCAACAACGTTCTGCAGCTGCTGATTATAGTGATAACATTTGATGCAATACATTTTTAAATAAGCGTTGCGAGAGATACGTAAGGTGCAAACACATCTTATAACACAAATAAACATTACTCCAGTCTTCAGTGTCACATGATCCTTCAGAAATCATTCTAATATGCTGATCTGCTGCTCAAGAAACATTTCTGATTATTATCAATGTTGAAAACAGTTGTGCTGCACAATATTTTTGTGGAAACGTTTTATTTTTCAGGATTCACATTGAATAGAAAGTGCAAAAGGACAGCATTTATTTGAAATATAAACTTTTGTAACATTATAAATGTCTTTACAAGCATTTCAGATCAGTTTAATACATCCTTGCTGAATAAAAATGTTTTAATTTCTTTATGAATACATTTACGTTATACAATGCACACTCCCTTGCCAGCTAAATCTTCTTAAGAGCACAGAAGGTCCTGTCCGTGACTGGTATATACTTAACCACATGTGTGAGTTTGAGAACCGCATCTGCTCATCGTGCGTCATATAGGCGTTTCTGGACATGCAGGAATAAGCAACAGGCGCGTGATTGACGTGTTGGTTTGTGTTATTGCTGTGCTTCATGTGGGCTGCTTAATTAGCTGAAACAAATAGAGAGTTCAGGAGCCATCTGGGGTGGAAAGAGAGAGTGTGTCTCCATCTGATCGTCCCGCGCTAAACAGCATCTCTCAGCTTGAGCTGTCTGTCGCTCTGGTGGACGGTCTCGCAGCTTTAAACGCCGCACCAAGATGAATGTGATGCTGATGAGGAACTCATTAGGTATCAGCGCTATGGAGCATTTATGTGCCACCAAAACCAGTTTCAGCGTGTACTGATGCTGTTCTGAAGTGAACGGCACTTCTGCGCTCCATCCTGGATGATTTATTTATAACCACAGAGTCATCAGCAGTGTCCGGACTCTCAGAGAGCATCTCGACATGTGAAGATCTGCTGTGGAGGATCTCACACAGAAAAACCACATCATGCTCTCTGTTTTTCCCCTCGTGTAAAAAATAGATGACTAACTTGTTTTATGAGCGGATGAGATGTCTCTGCTTTTCTGTCTAGCCAAATGTATCGGCAAACATGCACACAGTTACTAAAGGACCATCTGGATTGTCTGGTGCGGTGTAATAGTGCGGCCATTTGCGTGTGCATCTGCAGTATCGTTATGTTTTGCCTGTTGATTTGTGCATGATTTTTGCACTGCAGTATTGTGCTTACTGTGAACGTTAATGTTAATTACAAATTTGTTAAAATGAAAACACTGTGTTAAGATTCTGAAGGGCTCATTTAATGGAAAACATAACTCGTTTAAATAAAATAAACTGGAAAAAAACAACTCTTTCAGAAACTGTGAGCTCATTAACATGTGACCGCCCATATTTACATAACACCTAATTAATATTCAGCAGCAATATTGCACAACAAGATGCTGTTACTCAAGTCACATGCAAAGAGGTTGGCCAATCATAACATCAAAGTCATTTACACAAGTATTAAAAGTGCACATTTATTTGTAATGCTAAGAGAGAATGTGGAAAATGGCAATAAAAATTCAATGTAAGGTGTGTTGGGGAAAGTTACTTTTAAAAGTAATGCATTACAATATTGCGTTACTCCATGAAATGTTACTAATTGTGTTACTTTTGATGGAAAGTAATGCATTGTGTTACTATTGCATTACTTTTTGTCACCTGGGCTGGGCTTGCTTATTGGGTTTTTAATAACAAAAACCCCAGAAGTTATATTTTTTGACAACTGTAAAGGCACTTCCACACCAAAACTGAAATGAATAAGCCTTAAGCCTTGTTCACACCAAGAACGATAACTATAAAGATAACGATATTAGCGTCCACACCAGCGAACTATATTGTCTGTTTATTCTCAGTGCACGCTCATCCGTCGCTTTAAATTCTCGAGTTCGTTATAGCAGGATTGATTCTGATTGGGTGTCAATGTTTTTATCATTCATCAGCTGGAGAAAAATCGTTCTATAATTCCAACTATATCGTTTCTCTGTGCCTTTATCGTTATAGCTGTAGTGTGGACTCTGCTATTCTTTAATATTGAGAATGATTTTTTGCACTGTATCTTTAACGTTATCTTTATAGTTATCGTCCTTGGTGTGAACGGGCCTTTAGGCTGAAGTTAGTGGCTCTACCTCTGTAACTCACTCCTGATTTCTCTCAACATGGGACAGGAGAGCTGTGAATATATGGGAAAGCAAAGTAACTTGCTTTACTTATTTGAAAAAGTAACAGATATTTTGTTGTTCATTTGAAAAGTAATCTGTTAGTTTACTAGTTACATGAAAAAAGTAATCTGACTACGTAACTCATGTTCACTATCGAAAGCTACTCTCGATGTTGCGTTCAATAACGCTTATGAGAACATTCTTTGTTCGACCGGTTGTGAAGAATGTGTGTCAAACACGCCAAGAATTGGCTTAAATAACCTCGGTAGGTGACGTCATTAATTACACGCACCAGAGAGGTTATAAATACATGTGAAACGGACACATCCTCAGGTTTCTTTGTCTTCAAGGACCGTATTGTGTGTGTGTGTGTTTGTGAGAAACAAGTGTTTTTCCCTGCTGCATTGCAGTTTAAAAAGAAAAGAAAGAAAGAGAAAGAAAGAAAGCATTACTCACTCATTATGTCGGAGTCTGAAAAGAGATGAGTGCCTCCTTGTCAGAGGCTCATCTCGGACAATGATCCGCATAATTTTTGCTTCGAGTGTTTGGGGGATGAACAAGCTGCCCTCGGGCTCGAGGAAGAATGCGAGCACTGCGATCTTTTGCCAATCAAAGTGCTTTGCGCACGGCTTGCTTTCTTTAGAGACTAACGAGCCGCCGCTCCCTCGTTAAGTTCCTGGGGGTCGCGTGTCGATCTGGCTGAGGCGCGTGGGATAGGTCCGCCCCTTTCTCTCGCGCTCTCGCCAGATTGCGAGGTCCTCGCGCCCGCCTCTGAAGCGCGCCCCGGCACTTCTTCAGAACGGGCGGAGGATACTTCATCTCTTGCTTCTGCGGAGATCGAGAGCGCCACCTCAGAACGCTCCTCTCGCGATGTTAAAGCGTATGAGGAGTTACTTGAGGTGGTAACTCGAGCAGTCGAAAGGTTAAAGCTAGACTGGCCGCAGGAGCAGGAGGCCCCCAGGCGCTCGAAACTGGATGACAGATTTCTGTCAGGTGGCCGGAGGAGGGGCCTCAGCGACAGTCTCTCCCCTTCTTTGCTGACCTCCACGACGAGGTAACTCGTTCATGGAGTAAGCCCTGTTCGTCCCGGGGCTACATGATTATGCCCCAGGTGGAAGAGACGCTTGCGGGCTATCTCTCCCCTGGGAGCTCATCATCCTTAAGGAAACCTGTGCTCCCCACCAAGCCTTGTAGACTGACATCTTCGCTGGTGGGGAAAGCTTTCCAAGCAGCGGGTCAGGCTGTTGCTGCCCTGCACACCATGGCGGTTTTGCAGGTGTACAAGGCTGACCTGCTGAATGACTTGAGCACAGACGGGACCATCGATGAAGAGGCGTTTTCAGAACTTCGCCGGGCCACAGATTTGTCCCTCCGTGCGACTAAGCAGACGGCCCGTGCCATCGGCCGTTCTATGGCTGCTATGGTCTCCACGGAGAGACACCTGTGGCTCAACCTCACGGGCATCAAGGAGAGGGACCGAGCATTCCTCCTTGATGCCCCCGTCTCGCCTTCCTTCCTATTTGACTGTCAGCCACCCAGTCCCGACCTGGTCCAGTTTCTCTGAGACGAGAGGCTCAGAAGGAAAGTGTGGCGAGTCGTGCGCCCCCTCGAAGAGACTGGGGAGCGGCCCGCCGTACTTCTCAGACCGCCTCTAAGAGGTCGGACCTGAGTAGCATCATCTCCTCAAAGATAAAGTCCTGAGACTGGTGCGTCCGGGGAGGGGCGCGTGAAGTTCCAACAGAGACTAGAGGCTCCTTCCTGGCACCCTCAGGGGACTGCTGTAAAATCTCCGCCATTACTGGTGTTTCGGGGAGCAGCGGCCTCCAGCGAAATGTTACGTGTTCGGTTGTGCCCTGCCTCATACGCTTTTTCAGGACGCCGGACATCTAACATCCTCCCAACAAAGCGAAGTGTCAAAATTAGTGCCCCTTTCAGAGAAATTGGCAGCGTGGAAGCTACTGCCAAATATCTATCCATGGGTAGAAAGGACTGTAGAGAAAAGCTACAGGATTCAGTTTACTTATCGTCCTCCGCGTTTCAACGGCGTGGTCTCCACTTCCGTGAAGCCGGAACGAGCGCATTTGTTGACACGGGAATTGCAAGCTCTGCTGGACAAAGGGACCATAGAACGTGTTCCCCTGCCAGACAGAGAGTCAGGCTATTACAGCCGGTATATTCTGGTTCCCAAGAAAGATGGGGGGTTGCGTCCAATTTTAGATCTTCGTGGGTTGAACCGCAACCTCAGAACATACAAGTTCAAAATGTTGACAATCAGGATGATTGTGTCTCAGATCCAATCAGGCGATTGGTTCGTGACTATCGATCTCAAGGACGCATACTTTCACATAGAGTTCTTGCCACAACACAGGAAGTTCCTGAGGTTCGCTTTCGGGGGCGAAGCTTATTAGTATCGGGTTCTTCCGTTCGGCCTAGCCTTGTCACCCCGCACATACACAAAATGCATGGATGCAGCTCTGGCTCCTCTACGACTCCAGGGCATTTTAAATTACATAGACAACTGGCTGATTTTGGCTCAGTCTCGGGAGCTAGCGCTTCGACATCGGGATGTCGTCCTAGCTCATCTCGAATCCTTGGGGTTGAGACTCAACGCCAAGAAAAGCGTTCTCTCTCCTGCTCGAGACCAACGTATTTGGGTTTTGTATGAAATTCGATCACGATGCGGGCACAGCTGTCTCCTGCACGCGTCGAATCCATTCTAGACACCCTAAAGAACATCAGGCTAGGCCAGAAAGTTACAGTTCATTATGTTCAAAGGGTTCTAGGTCTCATGGCAGCTGCATCCATGGTGATACCTTTGGGTCTCCTGCATATGAGACCATTTCAGTTGTGGCTCAGAGCCAGGGAATTTCATCCAAGGGTCAATCCCCAGAGGCAAATAAGGGTTACGCGCCAGGGGCTTGGTACCCTTTCTATGTGGTTCAGACCCCGGTTTCTGACTTTGGGTCCCACTCTAGGTCCGTGTTGTCGTCACAAGATGCTAACGACAGACGCTTCCCTCACGGGCTGGGGTGCAGTCTTAGATGGCCGTCCAGCCCAAGGGATCTGGAGAGGTCATCTTCTCGAATGGCACATCAATTGACTCGAAATGATGGCTGTATTTCGGGCCCTGAAATACTTCCTCCAGCAGTTAAAAGGCTACCATGTCCTAGTGCGGGTAGACAACACGGCGGTAGTCTCTTACATAAATTGCCAGGGCAGACTGCGGTCGCGCCGCCTGAACAAGCTAGCGCAGCAGGTTCTGCTTTGGGCACAGGACAAGTTCCTGTCCCTCAGAGCGATTTACATTCCGGGGCATATGAATGTGGGAGCAGACTTGCTGTCCAGACAAGCTGTGACACATGGGGTATGGAAACTCCACCCCGAAGTAGTCAGTCAAATCTGGGAAAGATTTTACGAAGCAGAGGTGGACCTCTTTGCTTCACAGGAGACAGCACAATGTCCCCTCTACTTCTCTCTGACTCCTCCAGCTCCCCTGGGTCTGGACGCGATGGCCCATATGTGGGCCAGACTGTGTCTTTACGCATTTCCTCCGATCGCTCTGCTCCCGGGAGTCCTAGCCAAGGTCTGTCAAAAAGGGTCTCGCCTCTTACTGATAGCGCCTCATTGGCCGACCAGAGTGTGGTTCTCAGATTTAATATCCCTCCTCGATGGCTCGCCGTGGGCTATTCCGGTCAGGAGAGATCTTCTGTCTCAGGCACAGGGGACAGTATTGCATCCCCGGCCCGAGCTCTGGAACCTTCACATCTGGCCTCTGAGGGGGACCGACTAATTGATGCTGGGCTTCCAGCCGATGTAATACAGACTATTCTAAGTGCTAGGGCTCCCTCCACTAGAAGAAGTTATGCCCTCAGATGGCGTGTTTTCGAAAGATGGTGTATGACGCACCATGCAGACCCAGTTCACTGCCAAATTGTTCCAGTGCTGGAGTTTCTTCTAGAGAAACTGTCCTCAGGCACATGTCCTGGTACTCTCAGAATCTA
The DNA here is from genome assembly GCF_001515625.1 of Sinocyclocheilus rhinocerous. NCBI lineage: Eukaryota > Metazoa > Chordata > Actinopteri > Cypriniformes > Cyprinidae > Sinocyclocheilus > Sinocyclocheilus rhinocerous. Next base: position 621,361 of record NW_015630543.1, read on the forward strand.
TGTGGCCGCCATTTCAGCTTGCCATGCTCTGATTGATGGGGTTTCTGTGGGAAAGCACCCTTTAGTCGCCTGCTTCGTTCATGGAGCCAAGCGGTTAAGGCCGCCCACTAGAGCGAAAGTCTCTTCATGGAACTTAGCTATAGTGCTTGAGGGTCTGGTCGACACCCCTTTCGAACCACTAGAGTCAGCACCTGTCAAGTTTCTGGTCCTAAAGATGATTTTTCTAATGGCTATTACTATAGAGAACTGGGGATTTGCAAACTCTGTCAGTCTCGCCATCCTGCCTAGACTTTGCCCCTGGGCTGGTCAAAGCTATTTTGCATCCTCACCCTAATTATCTTTTCCGAAAGTTCCATTCTCGACCAAACATCCTTTTGTTCTTGAAGCCTTCTGCCCTCCGCTGTTCACGACACCGGAGCAGGAAAGACTTCACTTACTGTGTCCAGTACGTGCTCTTCAGGTTTACGTCCACTGCACCAGCCAGTGGCGTAATTCGGAGCAGCTTTTCATATGCTATGGGGGCCGCAAACGGGGGGCAGCTGCCACTAAGCAAACTATGTCACATTGGGTGAGGGATGCTATTGCCCTAGCCTACGAGGCGCATGTCAAGCTTCGCCTCTAGGAGTTAGGACCCATTCAACCAGGGGGGTTGCATCTTCTATGGCTTTAGCAAGAGGTGTTCCCTTGCAGTAAGTGTGTGATGCGGCAGGCTGGTCCTCTCCGCACACATTTGTCAGATTCTATCATTTGGATGTCCGTGCTACTCCGGGCTCACGGGTCCTTGAGTCAACATCCCAGAGTCATGTGTGAGACCTCTTCAATGCTTGTGCGCACACACTACACAACCTTGGGGGGTCCAGACACTTGCAGTACGGCGGAGTTGGTATTCTCGTTCCCATAAGCGTTATTGAACGCAGCATCGAGAGTAGCTTTTGATAGGGAACGTCTCGGGTTACTTGACTGTAACCCTGTTCCCTGAAAAAGCGGGAACAAGATGCTGCGCCTCAATGCCACACTGTAGGCGTGCCCGGACGTCCTTTCAGACAAAGGTGAACCTGAGGATGTGTCCATTTCACGTGTATTTATAACCTCTCAGGTGCGTGTAATTAATGACGTCACCTACCGAGGTTATTTAAGCCAATTCTATTTGACACACATTCTTCACAACCGGTCGAACAAAGAATGTTCTCATAAGCGTTATTGAACGCAGCATCTCGAGTAGCTTTTGATAGGGTCACCTACCGAGGTTATTTAAGCCAATTCTATTTGACACACATTCTTCACAACCGGTCGAACAAAGAATGTTCTCATAAGCGTTATTGAACGCAGCATCTCCTTCCCGCTTTTTCAGGGAACAGGGTTATAGTCAAGTAACCCGAGACGTTACTTGTAATGCGTTATCTTCAATACAATGTGTAAAATATGGCTCTTGCATGCAACTATTAATGTAATTGAACTAATTAGATCGACTCAAGTATTTAATTTTTGATTCTACTTTGAGAAAATGTCATTGAGAAAATATCAATAAACTGATTATATTAAGCTTGGTCTTTATGAAACAGTTTGGTGAGATGTGTCTTTATTCTTCCAGAGCCCCCGAGACCCATTGCTCCACCTCAGCTGCTGGGTGTCGGGCCCACATACCTGCTAATCCAGCTGAACGCTAACTCCATATTCGGGGACGGCCCCATCATCCTGAAGGAGGTGGAGTACAGGATGACATCTGGAAGCTGGACAGAGACCCACGCCGTCAACTCGCCCAATTACAAGCTGTGGCACCTGGATCCCGACACGGAGTATGAGATCCGAGTGCTGCTGACCCGTCCGGGAGAGGGGGGAACTGGACAGCCCGGGCCGGCTCTCATCACCAGAACCAAGTGTGCAGGTCAGTCCGCTGGTACATATTCATTTCTGTATGTGGAAGGGATTAAAGTGGTATGCACACTTTGCATTTTTTGTTCTATCAAATTTCAGGTATCATAAAAGATCCATTTTGTCATAAGGAAAAATAATAATCGCTTAGTGCTTGTTAGCTGATTAATTGCCAGTGCTCCCTGAAAAGGAAAGACTTCCGATTGCTTTGTCTGCAAATTTCTGTCAGTGCAAACAGCCCTTAAAGGGATCATTCACCTAAAAAGGAACATTTAAATTTTTTTCAAACCTGTATGACCCTGCTTCTTCCGTGGAACAGAATAAAGAATGTTTTAACTCTTATTGTCCACACAATGAAAGCCAGAGTCAAGTCTAATCACATTTGTTTATATAGCGCTTTATACAATACAGATTCAAAGCAGTTCTGTCATGACAACTCTCTGAGGGATTGGCATGGTAATGTACATGATAATGTTAATGTATTTGGTCTTGGCGGAATAGATCTGCTCCGCTGCTGCTGCTGCTGCAGAGCAAGTACCGAGACTTGCTACTGCCAATACATCCACAACATGCTGCTATGAGCATGTAAGAAATACTGCTGCTGCACATATAACATACATGAAATAACCCCATATAGCATACATGAATCACCTAGTAGCAAATCCTTACCAGGTGGAGCTGGTGAAGGAGGAGGGTTTCTGAAGTGCGCTGCAAAACTGCTACAGCAAACAAAAGCCAGGTATTTGAATATTAAGCAGTAAACTCATTGACTACCGATACAGGAGAGAACCAATCAGCTGCCATGTGAAAATGATGTCGCCAGGTCAGATTGAGCTAGACCTATTGGACTGCGCCATCTAGAGTTTAATGCCAGAACTCTGTATATATTTATAAAATATAGATCTCACAATTCTGTGGATTCTGTGTCAAATATTCACTACCTCTGCAAATCATTGAATGAGGCATTGAGATTACATTGCCTCACCTTTTACTATTCCGAGCAAACAGTCCTTTGCCTAAATATAGACATGATCTCTGACATAACAACCAGGCTTTTGCCATTTTTTTATATTCTTGCTGTGGCCAGTTATGTACTTGGCCCAGCTTACACTGGTTTGACTTGGAAAACATTATGCTTGGGTGTTTTGTTGAGATCCCTTCGAGGTGAACATTGGAATGCTGAATGACTAATTCTGTTCAATATGGCTGCCAAGTGTGTGTACTGTATCACTCACTGTGCATGTCTACATATTAGTCTGGCTAGTTCCTATATCCAGTTCTCTAGACCTATCAGACTGCGCCATCTAGAGTGTCATGCCAGAACTCTGTATTTAATAAACATGAAAATAACAGCGTTGATGTAAAATGCATCAGTTATGAAACAAAAATTCATTTCAGCTTGTAAGCAGCTTTACAGAAGACAATAGTGTCATTATTCAATTCAGTTGAGTTCAATGTTGATTCAGTTCAGTTCAATAACAGTGCTAATGTTAGTGTGACTATCAGCTCAATTCAGTTCAGATTGTGTTTCATCTGATTGAGTCAGTACAGTCCAATCGATAATATTACTGAATATCAGTGTCTTTTAAAGCCCAACTGAGAAAGCCAAAGGTTACAGTGGCAAGGAACCTAAAATATCAATTTTTAAGTGAACAATCGCTTGCCGTGTAAATACAGGAGGTACATTTTGCCTAGTTTGCACCGGTGTTATTTCATATATACACTCCTACTCTGATCATACAAGTGCAAATACACACAAAAAGGGCCAAAATGCAGACTTTGGGCTCCCCCGGAACAGATGGAGGTTCGGGTTCAGCTGCAGTCTCATAACGATCCACAAGCGCCATCGAAACAAGGATCTTCCTGTTCCAGCTGCAGCACACCTCCACTGAAAGTGTTTTGTTTTTGTCCTCTCAGTGTGTTGTATTTGCACATAAATAATTGCCTGGAGCTTCTTCAGAAACATAATTGGAAAATAAAGTAAACAAGTGAGCGTGCAGAGCAGCTATCATTGATGCCACTCACTGTGTAAGTGTGTGTGGTGTTTATATGTTAATCATGGCTCAAACCATGCGCTGTATACCACCGCCCTTATAAAATTGGAAGCACACGAGAGCAAACACTCAGTCACACCGCATATAAGGGCCTCGTGCCTTCATTTGAGCGCTGTGATGCGATTCTCTCCACGGGTTCGATGGCTTCCGTATTAAACGTGGCAAGACTCGGTGAGGACAGATATACGGCTCGTATGAGGAGTCACGGAGCGACGAGTGTCTTCCGGAAAGTGGAAGAGAGAGAGGAAAGAGAGGAGTGTATGCATGGTTTCATTACGGAGAGATGCTCCGTGTCCCCAGTGGCGGCACAGTAGCGCGGCCCACTCGCTCGCTCTCTGATTGAAATTCAAACAGGAGCTCCTCTCCCCCATCAATCGCATTTGAACTTTCATATATTTTTTTTTATTTTGGCAAAAGACATTTTCCAGGTCTGCTTTAGATGGAGCGCTCGCTGCTTTTTCATCTCCTTCTAGCCAATCACACGCTTATCTCACCTCGGACAGGGAGAACTGAGTGGAACCGGTGAATTTACACAATTACATTTAGATTGGTGCCAGTCTGCCCGAGTGCTCTGTTTAAATTCATATTTTCTCTTTCTCTGTCTCTCTGTCTCTGTCTGTCGGTTAGTTTCCTGCTAAGCCATATTGTCTGGAGCTCGCGTGGCGTGCGCATATTTCACATTTATCAATATTATTATGTTTGGCAGCTTAGTTTATCTTGGTTGTGGGTATGCATTTTGAAAAGGCCGACATAGAGGAGGCGTAACTTCCTGAATGAACATCGTCACCTGTATGTGTCTGAGCACAAGCCAAACACACCGATTCTTTCCACTTAAAGCCTCGCTGAAGCTCCCAGCCTCGTGTCTGTGTGTGTGTTGAGCTCATGATTAGGTGTGTCTCTATCACAGCCGTGTTCCTGAAAGCTCCAAGTTCAGCAGACGCCCCTCAGGCCTTAACAGTGTTACAAACTATTGCTCAGAGCCGTCCCACGCTCGTTTGAAATTTTCCGGTTTCGTCCCAAATATCTGGAGAAGAATGCTATCCTTCAGCATTCCTATTCATCTCAAAGGCAGTAGCTCTGATTTCAGACATGCAAAGTAACAGACAGTGGTATAAAAGTATAAAAGTGATATAATGTAAGATTCACTGGAGTGTTTTTCATGAAATTTCAGCAAAAATCTCCAGTTTATTTCCAGTTAATCTTATTGCTTTCTAGAAGTCAAGGGGTGACCACCCATCCTGCATTTTATTTAGTTAATAATAAATTGCATACATAATTTTTTTTTTAGTTAATAAAAATTGCATACTGGGATTACCAGTGTGCCACTGGAAAAGAAAAACAGGCTACAAGTTCAAGATGCATTGAATTCCGTAAAAATGCATGTACTCAGCTTAAAAAAATAAAAGCTTATTGGCGATATAAAGCATATTATCATGCAATGTCACTGCAAATAGGCTTTCCATTTAACATTAGTCAATATTTACAAAGTCTATTAATAAGATACCACTCAACAGAGCAACAACTAGGTAGTCAACCTAAGGAGACATGGTTCTGATATTAAAGCTATATTATCGTATTTGTAATTTTTCATTCTTATTGGTTGATTAATCTGAGCACAGATTGAAATGTTGTTCAGACGGAGACATTCTGAAACTCTAGCAGAGACTTGTGGGATTACTGGGGGCTTTTTGTCAGGAGAAACATCTAAGAAGCCGTCGACTTCAGCATTTGCTCTCTATTTAATCATATTGCTGTGTAGGAGAAACATTTGAGATATTAAGATGATCTCATTTGTGATTTCAGAAAATGAAAACTAGATTCAGTTCCTCCCGATGTCATGGGAATGTAATCTCTGTCATAATGAAAAGTAACAAGAGCAGCAGTGATCTTCTGTCTCAGGAACATTCGCTTTTTGTTGAACTTGTGGGCTGTGAGCGTTCAGAATGGAAAAGGTTATGCCTGCTTATTTTTTTGTAGACACACATACATTGGAAAACAGGTCCCGTGCGTGCACGTGTTGAGACTGTTTCCTGATTATCAGTGCAAGAAAAACCATTATGACAATGTTCCAGGCATCTCTGCCTCTGCCTTTTTATTTGGTACAAATGTCAAGCCATTTCCCTAAAATAGCAAATTGATCATGTTTCCCCTGATTCCCTGTTAAATAAATGAGAAGTCAAACATTGCCTCAATCATCATAGTACAAGTCAGTGCAACGTCTATAATGATGTCTGGAGAAATAAGCGTGAACTCGAGATGGAATTGAGTCAGTGCCCTTTGCTCAACACCATTCAGACGGAACGCAGACAGACGTCAACACAGACTATCAGGGATTTATTGCACACTGGTTTCTAGACTGAAGATGGCTTTAGCACAACTAAAAGAGATCTAATTTGAGAGAGAACGGACTTTGTTTCACTCAATTCACATTTGGGTCAACTGAAAGAGGTGTGACTTTGGTTTGAACTCGAGTGTGAAAACTCATGAAGAGTAGGGATGCAACGATACCATTTTTTCAGATCCGATCCGATCCAGAAAATTCGGAGTATTGGCCAATTCCGATCCGATCCGATCCGATACCAGCGCAGTTTTTTTTTTTTAATCAATGTAGAATTTCTATACTTCTGTGTGTTGACCTGATCGTCACTCTTTTGTGTGTTAAACACAGTCTACTAAATATAGACAACTTAATTTTAATGAAAAATAACTAATGAAAAAAACACAATCATAATCTATGACATATAATCATAATCTATCAATTATAAGGCTATTAATAGAAAGGCTATTAATAACTATAAATTAGATTATTAATAGTCTTTCTTGTTCTGTCCTATTATAGCACAGAACAAGAAACGCTATAAATAATCTTTCATTTCGCAAAAGTATTATAATACAAAAACACAAAGTGCTTATGCGTGCACAGAATGATGTGCTTGAAGCAACACGGAGTCACAGTGCGCAAGTTCAAAGCGCAAAGTAAAGAGACATTGATGCGTAGTTTATTAAATATGTGCGATAGTTATTGAGACTTTTCTTTGAACAGTTTTAAATTTCAGTTACTGTGCGCTCTTGGAGAGAGTTTTATAGTCTTGACTGTCGTAACCGAACGCGACGCACAGTGTGAACGCTGAATGGAGGATGACAGACAGCCGCAGCGGAGAGAAGAGTTTATGTGAACTTGAATTTAACGACTTAAATATTCATCTGTACCTCATATTAAACTACGGAACAGCTTCAGAACACTTGGACTTTATGGTGCTTTATAATGTTTTTGTGCTTTCGTGGGGCTTAACAATAACACCGAATAGTATACCCACAATATCGGATTTGGATCGGTCTCATCTGACCGATACCCGATCCGGCAGAAAATGCCAGTATCGGAGCCGATACCGATATCGGATCGATGCATCCCTAATGAAGAGTGACTCTCTGTTAGCAGACAAACTTCACACACCCCGTTGAACATGAGAGCTGCTGTTTTAATTTTATTTTAGGCTAATTTGTTTGTTTAACCTTGATATCTAAATATCAGTCATATAAAATGCTAAAGCTGAAGTGTGTATTTGTTTGTGTTAATACTTTCTTCAGTCCCAATTATAAGTATGGTGGTTCTGCTGAAGAGTGTAATGACCAATTGTAGTGTTCAGGAAACCTGTCTGAAACAGTCATTTATTTTGCTTAATGGTATAGAAATTGAACACTTAAGCTTGAAATGTTTATCATTTTGCGTTCGAATCTTTGATGATATTATGATATTTTTCGAAATAATTGTACATTTCTTTTCTAAGCATGCAGGCCTAGTTTTAACTGTTTGTTGTAGCACAGACAGCTCAGTTGCCTAATTGTAGCTGTCTGTCTACTTTCTTTTCTTTTTTTCAAAATTGTTGTATTGCGAACCTTCCATGTGTCCGGGTAGGTTTGAAAGTCGTATTCCCATGTGTCTGACAGCCAGAGGGCAGGATGTAGCGGCACATCTGGTATTGCTGCTTTCTGTCTCTCTCTCTCTCTCTCTCTCTCACTGTGCCGTCTCTCCCCATCACTCTCTGCCTGTAATGCTGTGCTTTATAGGAGACCACCACCACAGGTTGCATTCTGACAGCAGAGAAAGCACAGTGAGAAAATGGTGTGTCTCCAAGTCAAATCCCTCGCTCCTGCCTCAGCGCTGTTGAGACGCGGCTCACTGTCACACTGAGGAAGGAAAGGTGAAACTACCATGGCTGTAATGACACTTCTGGAGTCACACCAGCCCTCAAAATCTCTTCAACACATTTGATATAGGATGTGATAGAAGAGATGCTCATTGGGGGCATTAACACATTTGAAAAAAAAAAAGTGTACTTTGTGCATGAAAGGTATTGAGACCCAGAAACGTATTTTATTAATATTATTTACATGTCAACTACATGTCAACTAATTATCATTAATTTGCAACTACATGTCTACTAACTCTCAGAGTAGACTGTTAGGGTAGGTTTAGGGTTAGTAGAATAAGTTGACAAAGAAAGTGTTAGAAGATATTAAGCAGACAGTCTACTAATACTCTACTAACTGCTAGTTGACATGTAGTTGCAAAGTTACTTACTGTTAGTAGAATGTCTAAAGTGGACTATCGAAATAAAGTGTTACCAGGCATTATACTGTACACTACACTACTGTATAACACTACTCAAGTCTTTGTAGTATGGACATTATGTAGATGTTCAGTTTGCATGAATTACAGAAAACACGCTGTACGGAATATTGTATCCCACAATGCAGTGTGCTTCACTTCACCTTCAATTTATAGTGTGACGAATGAACTGTAATTAATATCATGCGCTGCAATTCAGAACATCTCATTGACTCATTGCAATATAACTGAACGCAACTCGGTAGATTAAACATGCAATTTATTAGGGTCATGTGACTTCAGTGTAACATACAACTGGGCTGCATACTGTTTCACATATGCAGTGAGCACTGTGACAGCATTCCACTCTGAACACAACCATAGACTTTTCCTGTCTAGATAAAAAGTGTCAGCAAAACAGGAAGCACTGTTTGTTGAAACAGGAAGTAATAGGAAAAGTAATCTGATCTTGGCTCTTTGACCGTTTCCTGCAAAAAAACTGGCCGAGTATCTGTGTGTGTGTGTGTGTGTGTGTCCGTGTCTATCCAACAGTTGAATGTTACTACGCAAGTCTAAACAGGACTTGATTTCAAATCATCACACTGGGGTTTAATTAACCCACAGATTACAAAGTCACAAAGCAATTAACAGCACCACATAATGAGAAAACATGCATGCTAGCTTGCAGGAAATAAGATAGTTTGTGTTTTGAGTGGCATGTTAGAAGTGGTTAGAGAGTTGTCTGTTTCTAACAGTTATTGGATCTCCATTCCCCCAAAGAAAAGTAAAGATGGAGAATTGAAGAGTCGGAGGACTGGGTGGCCAGAAGAGGCTAATCATAACATCCGGCTTGTGTATATTGATTGATAATAGACTCCAGGGGAGTGGGTGGCTATGACAAACATATAAGCCAGGAAGAGTGTCTTGGAATTGTAAAGTTATCATGTGGTCCACACAGCAGAGTATAGTTTAGAAATGTATAGAAAATATTGCAAATGAAAAGTGTAGATGGAAAACATTAGGGGTCCCAGCACTGAACCATGAGGTACGCCGGTGATGAGTGTGTGGGCTGAGAAGAGCAAGACTTGCTAGAACATCATTATTGTTGGCCAAGAAGGATATAAACCATAAAAGCGCTGACCTGGAAAAAATTAGCATGGAGTTGTGTGAGGATTCTCTCTCTGGCTTACTTGAGTCCTGTGGTTAAAGCAAGGAAAGCAGTTTAAGTGGAGTGACCAAGTTTGAAGCCAAATTTCAATTAAAATTACATTTCATGGAAATCAGATTGCGGCACATGCAGTGAATTGGCTCTTTAGCCCAGTGACTAAGTGTTTTTTTTAATCAACTAATATAAATGTATAGCAGTAATACATTAAAGTATGCCAAATAAACATAAATTGAAGGACCCATTCCTAAAGAAGGTTTTTCCTGATTCTAAATGAAATTATAAGTCTATTAGTTTAATCCTTTAATGCATTGCATCCATTAGTGTGGACAGATCTTTAACTGCTCGGGGTGTGATGGTCAGCGATTAGCTTTCACCCTTAATTCTCAGAACTCTATTCAAAATGAGGTATCCCTGAAATATCTGTTTTACTGCAGAACACTTTGAGTGTCACTTTTTTCAAAGTATATCATATGCATCATGGCGGAGGGGGGAAAAATCCTTGTTTTTTTGTGGTTTGTGTGTGTGTGCGGGCATGTGAATGTTTGCATCCAGGCTGCATGTTTTGCACTCTTTGACTTTGAGCACAGTGTGTAGGTTTAAGGTTGTGCTGTAGCGAGAGAGAAAAGGTGCTGTAATTATCATGAACTAAATGAGTGCTGATTGTGCTGAATGCAGGCTCTCCGAAGGCCCACACGCACGCCATGCTCGATTTAGCAGGACAATTTTCAATTAAGCTACATCACAAATGAACATTGGCCATTTCAGGAAACATCGGCTTCCCCTTTTTTCTGCCTATGTGGCAGAATGTGAGATTGGATGAATCCAATCGCTAATTGTCATCGTCCGTCAAGGTGAAAGCCTTCTGGGTAAGTACAATAAACATGCCTCGTGCAGCATACCTTACGCTCGCTCTCTCTCCTCTGCAGCCATGCTTTTCTTATTTAAGCACAATCATTTCTCGGTAGGAGACCATCTTATCAGTGGGCATTTTATAATTGATGGATATTTTAAATCTCACTGTTCATGTTGCATGGTACAGTGCATTGTTTTGTAAGAATTAACACAACGTGTCGATATGTAGCCGGTTGTAAATGTTGAAGTCAAGCATCTACAGCTCTAATGGTGGACTTTAAAGGAATGTTCCAAGTTCCATAGATGCTATTCCCTGAAAATCCTGACAGCCACTTAAGCTCTCCTTGGCGTGTTAATGAGAATCCGTGGGAGAAGTGAGTTTGGGGTTTCACAAGTAGCCTAAAACTGTGCTAAATGTTGGTAGAACCAAATATTTTACATGTTATTGAGGGATAATTAGTTGGGGAATTGCAGCTTCTCAGATGTAATAGAGAAAAAAAGTGGTTCTTCAGGTGAATAAACTGGAGAAATATGGTTGTTTGTTATTATCAGAATATTATGTGTTTCTCTTCTGAATTCCTTTTCATGCCAGCTCACCGATATGAGAGAAATCGTTACTTGTTTCTGTTACACGTGCACTCCATTCAATCCGTCAGTCTATATGGAGTGTGTTTGTGCAAGCGCTTGACTAAATGAACCTGACCGCTACATTTTCACCCCAGCAGTTTCCATGTTCTTTACCTCAGGACTCGTTCTGTGTGGCGCTTCGTCCACTAATGATTTCTGGGAGATGATTTGCACTCGTAGAGCAACTGTAATAACCTTAATTTTAACGTTCAATCCATGGAAGATTTTAAGAGGTCATTAAGCCCATTAGCCTGCGGTTTAAGACGATTGATTAGGTCTCAAAAGACATTGATCAGGTTCCTTGAGTGTGTGTGTGGTGGAGGGGAATAAATCGCTGAGTTTCCCACACACTCATTTGTTTCCCTTCTCTCATTCTTCTCTCAGACCGACTACCTTCATGTCTTCCTTCACTACATCCATAAACCTCCTCTTTGTTCTTCCTCGCGGCCTCCTGCCTGGTAGGTCTTACTTCAGCCTCGTAGAGCAACTGTAATAACCTTAATTTTAACGTTCAATCCATGGAAGATTTTAAGAGGTCATTAAGCCCATTAGCCTGCGGTTTAAGACGATTGATTAGGTCTCAAAAGACATTGATCAGGTTCCTTGAGTGTGTGTGTGGTGGAGGGGAATAAATCGCTGAGTTTCCCACACACTCATTTGTTTCCCTTCTCTCATTAGACGTGTGCGTGTTTGTGTGAAACTCCTATGTCCTAGTTTCTAGCGCTTTACACCTCGGCTTGCTTTTTTACCGCAGGTTCTGTTTGTGTGTTTACTCAATATTCTGTGTCCCAGCCTATCTCATAAAGAGCGCAGGTCTGCAGATCCAGCAGACAAACATCATAAAGCCTGGAGATTATCAGTTTATGTCCAGAGAATGTTATTTAAATGGAAATTACTTCCTCTCCTGCCACACGCTGTACTTTATTTGAGCTCGTTGTCACGCGTTGCTGGCGCTGGGTATTAATGTTAATGGTGCTTGTGTCTTTTCAGCATTCAGATGATTTTCTCCACTCTTAACCTATTGTAGGTGTTTATAGGTCTTTTAATGGCTTCATATGGGGAAAAAGTTGTCATAGAAACACGCTCTGGTAGGCCATTTATTCTGAACAATAGTGTTGGCCTAATGGATCAGTGCTACATATCTTCAAATCATCTTAAAGGGAACGTTTTTTTGTTGTTTTTTTCCACCCAGAAAATGAAAACAAAGCAGCAAAAACACAACAAAAGCAACAAGACTGCAGCGACTAGCATTTTTTCCCCAGTGAAATTCTGATCCCACTGAAAGGAGCAGTGTATGCGTTTCTTTATGTCTTATGAACTGGCCATATTTTTATTTAGGATTGGATTTATTTGGATTGATAAAAAATAGTGCAAAGTGGCATAGTGTTACACTTTGATATTCACTATATGCTTTCATTGTGTGTAAAAACCCTGTTGAAGAAAACAGCATATGCTGGTTACCCTTACCAAAAAGTAGTATACTTCAAGTTTATTTTAGTAAGTATACTTAAGTAAAGTTCAAGTATATTTTTAAGTATACTTTATGTAGTAAGTATACAAATATCAGTGTACTAGTAGTATACTTGTAAGTGTACTATTTCAATACTCCTTGGGACTAAATTGGCCCACTTTCTAATATATAAAAGTATACTTTTAAGTATAACAGTAGTAAACTTTAAGTACACAACTAGTTTACAACAAGCTGTTTTAAGCTGGTCCTAAGCTGGAGCTAGTTGCTTAGGACCAGCACATGACCAGCTTAAACCAGCTCAAACCAGCAGCCATGCTTCAAAACATACCTAACCAGCATATGAAGAACAGCATGAACTTTCTGCCAATGTTCTCCTTTTTTGCTTGTATGTTTTTCGAGCGGCGTGAAGAGTGAGCAGGCAATGTCTTTGGTTTCTGGTTGACCTGTGCCTTTAAATCTTCTCCATGTGCTCTTGTCCCCTGTGTTTTACTCACTTCACCTCGGCATGCAGAGGTGGGTTTGTGCACATATAATGATATTTATTCCCTGCCCTTATTACCCATAATTCTGAGCGAGTGTAGTGGTTAAGGTGTGTGTTGACTCTATGTGCTTATCAGGTCCTCAACAGCCCTCATTTGAATTTCAAAAAAGCCAATTGGATGAACATGCTGCTGGAGTGCAGGTACGAGGTCCGTTTTACCTTTTACTGGCTTTTCATCTGCCTGCCGTTGCTCTCTCTCTCGTCTCACGCTTCCACAGTGGCCTTCCTCAGGCAAAAAAAACAAAAAACACATAAACCACGGCCTATTTCCACATGCCGAATCTGAATTCAACATTTTCAATCTCCCCGCACAATAAAATCCCAATATATTACAGAAGCCCAACCCCCCCACAGCCGTTCCCCAAAGCCATGAATAAAACATGGCATGAAAAAAAGAGCCTGTGACCAAATATTACCCCATCAGAGGAAAGGTAATCTACTGCACATGCCATTCTTACTGCTTCAGAAGTTCACTCTGCCCTGATCAGTGCGCTGTCGCACACACGCTTCACAGACGGGAGAAAAGTCCTTACTGAAGGCAGACGCAAAAAATATGTGTGGAAAAGTGAGGGGTTTCTTGACGGATGGACAGCGCTTGAACTGGAGTCCGTCTGAAAGCACATTGATTTTCAGTGCAGAACTGAAGCCGTCAGAAATCTTCTGCAGAAATACACAGCAGTGATTAATTCATGAAAATGCCAGCATGCTTGAGCAGTACAGAGATTTGAAGTTCACATACGGAAGCCCACAGAGCTCATGCCTTATGATCTGTTCTCTGTTCTGTTGCTTGTAATTTAGCTTGAGATGACAGAATGAGCGAAAAATAACAGAATATATGATAACTTATTATTAGTAAAGGGCTGGGTTGACAGTATCCATCAGTCTATGCTCTCTGTGTTTTAATCTATGTTTTCAGTTGGCGTATGAACAAAACTTAACTTTAACATTATTTGTATCCCATAGTCACAATAAGCTTTGTTGATTTTGATATGAAATAAAGTCTCGGCTTTGTTTAAATGTTTCTTTTTCAGTAACTAATTAGAGTATAAACATAATTATCTTAGATATTTAAAAGCTGCCTTATGTGCAGTTTAAATCCTTGTACGCTAGTCAGTTTTCAAAATAAATCACAATTGAATTTAATGGTTTCTATTGCTAATTTTAACCTTTAGTATTATTATATTGCACCTATTGACAGGGTTCTCTGTATAGTTTGCAGCTTCAGTTGAGAAAGTTTTTTTTTTTCTTAAGAAAAGTTGACATGCTGTACCTGATAAATATCCAAATGAATCAAAATAAAATCAGAACTGAATTGAATCAAGAGCTTGTGAATCAGACCTGAACTGAATCATGTAATCTGTGTCAATGTCCAGCCCTAATCATTACATTTATGTCTGCTGCATGTGATACAATATACAATGGAATTGGAACATATCATTGAATGTAAATGACTTACATAGGTGTTGTTGTATGTGACATGCAGTCTTTGTGACATGAAATTGTCAGCTCTAATATTTACTATATTTTGTAATGTTTATCAGTGATATGAATTATGTTGTATGTTGAAGGAATAGCTTGTATGTAATAGTCCAGATGGCACGTACTATGGTTAAAGTACCCCATTACCTCAGTGTGTGTGTGTGTGTGTGTGTGTGTGTGTGTCTGTCTGTCTGTCTGTCTGTCTGTCTGTCTGTCTGTCTGTCTGTCTGTCTGTCTGTCTGTCTGTCTGTCTGTCTGTCTGTCTGTCTGTCTGTCTGTCTGTCTGTCTGTCTGTCTGTCTGTCTGTCTGTCTGTCTGTCTGTCTGTCTGTCTGT